>NC_079191.1:48950496-49250496 GCF_029499605.1 Hyla sarda | reverse complement strand
TTCCCATATGCATTAGTTGTGCAGATAGATTGTAGCAGTATCATTTTCTGCTAGTTTTACTATATTATTCATTTCCGATGGCCGAGTTCAATTAGGCAACATTAGCTTCACGCTTAGATCACCAAGAACATAATTATAGGCAATGAATTATTTAGGGGAAGGAAGGTCTCGGGTTTTGTTTTAATATCTTGAGAACAAATTGATAACAATATTAATGAAAAAAAAAAGACAGTTTTGGTAATAGAATTGTTAAAACAAAAAGTCTTGTAGTCCACCTCATAAACCACATTGGAAACAGGGATTGAGGAATGAACGACGACGGAGTATTATGGGTGATGGTTTACTGGTGGACTCGGGATTGAGCCAACATATTAATGCGTCCATGGACTACAGAAAAATGGCTGATGTGTTGACTGCCGGAATTTGTCCAAGGATGCAGGTTTTACTGAAGATCTGAAATAGTCGAATTAATGGAATAAAATAATAATCATGCACTGAGCTAAACTAATATAGGTCTTATGGGTTCAAATCTATTTTTGCAGTATTTTTTTGTATTGAAAAACTTGCATTTGGTAGAGGAAAACCCTTCTTAAGATCAAATCCCCTGATTTGTCAAAAATGTTTTTGATAGAAATGGAAATGGATTTCCCCATGGTAATAAGGTTGCAATCTGATGGTAAAGCAGGTGCTTAGCAACAAAGCCTGTGAGCAGTAATGGTTAAAGGGGTACTCCTGTGCCCGAGAGTTCTGAACATTTTGTTTAGAGCGCTTGGAGCGGACGTGATTGAGACATCATGACCATGCCCCCTTGTGACGTCACACCATACCCCCTTCATTCATGTTCATGGGAGGACCGTCATGCCCCTTCCCAAAGACATGAATCAAGGGGACTGCCCGCTCCAAGTGTTCTGAACAAAATGTTCAGAATACTGGGACATGGGAGTACCCCTTTAAAGGGAATCTGTCAGCTGCAATTTACATTTTGAACTGCTGACAATGTTAAATGCTGTTAGTACTTCCATAATATTTTCTGGTGCCAAATATGTAATCGCAAGCCCCTGAAAGGCTAGAGGCTAGAACGCCTCCTTACTCCCTCTCCCATCGTTTTCCTGGCTTGAATGACAGTAATCAAGAAGCTGAGCCCTGTTTCTCTATCTCCTCCCTGCACTGTGCATACAGATTGTGCACAAGTGTGAGATTTGAAAACAGGGCTCGGCTTCCAGCTAACTGTAAATCAAGCAGGGACAGGGAGTGAGGAGGCATTCCAGACTTTATCACTTCAGAACCTTGTGAATGCCTCTTTGACACTTTGCTCCAGTGAAGCACTGGAAGTACAGACAGATATATGACAGGTACCATGTGTCTCCTTGTCCTCATAGCTATCTAACAATGTCAGCAGATTGGAACAGGAATTGAAGCTGATAGATTTCATTTAAGGGTATGTGACAATGACCTTAAATTATCACCTCCATTGAAAAGAAAAGGTATTAAAATGCCAAATTCCGGTGGAGCAGAGTCCCATTGCTGTCAATAGGATTCCGCTGCATAGTTTGCACTACAGAATTTAAGCAGCAGATATTCTGCCTCTGAAATTCCTTAGACATTCTTTAGACAGAATCCACTTGGGAGACATTAACATGTTTGGGGACAGCAATGTCTGCGGGGTCCTAGCAACTGACTCCCCCAGTTGCGGTGGATTCAGTCTGTGCCGGGCGCAATCGGAATCTCTTGCTGTAATTTTTCCGGCTAGAGATTCCATAGGGCCTTACAGTACTTTCTTTTTTCTGCTGTCAGGATCAGTGGAGCTGCTGTACACCAACCGGTAAAGGGTCTTTTACATGGGGCAATTATCAGTCAAACAAGTCAATTATTGTAAAATACACAGCGATCAGCCAATGAGCGAGCAGTTACTCGTTTGTTGACCGATTGTTGTGTTGTTATGTGACCCTAAAAGGTATTATTGATCTGCCACACATCTCCTTGATGGGCAGTATAGACAATCCAGTGACCATGCGGCCCTAGCCATACAACCATTGTGCCAAGTAAAAGGCTTCAGAAGCGAGTCCCAACCTAATAGACCAACGCTCCTATCGGGCATGGGTCTGCCTGTCTAAAAGGTCATAACAAAAACTGAACATCCGTTGTCTACAGCACCTCAGTATAATGCTTTCTGCAGAATTAGACTATAAATTAATAACAAGCTTTTATTTGCAGAAACTAGTTGAGACTTTTATTCTAGAATTCTAGGAAGAAGACAAGACAAAGACAATATAAATACTTTTCATTCCAGTTATTCCAAGATAAATAACCATCAAGGAAGAAGAAGCCAAGTTATATCCCTCCGTAATATCTGACACCTCATCTTCCTCATATATATTCACAATACAAGAACTTATGATAACACAGCACTGGCATCAGGAATACGGTATCTATAGTCTTCAAGGGATTATCACAGCATGTTTTATAGCATTTGTAAAGCTTTAAAATAAATTGGGTTTCAACCTCAGAGGAAGTAAATATTTCTGAGGAGATCATGAGGTAAATATTTCTGGGGAGATACACAGTGAAGGTTCATCATTTTACATTTCCAAAGAACACTCATGATGCATGAAAACAACTGCAAAAAAGACATTTATAAATAAAACAGATCCAAAACTTTGCAGTTTCTTGGAGTTTTCTGGAATTTAACTGCTTAGATGCTGCAGTCAAAATTGACTGTGGCATCTAAGGGGGTTAAATTGCTGGGATCAGAGTTAAAAATGTATCCATCCATAGTTTTCTAGAAAATTTTTCTAAGGGCTTACGTTCCCACATTAAAGTTTTAATAAACTACATTGACATGGAACTCAACTCTTGACTGCAATGCACATCACAACCAGACGGTTACACATAGACACATAGGCCCAGATTTATCAAAGAATGTCTACGGTAGAGCTATTTTATAGAGCTACGTTTATTTGGGTGGTGGGTTTGACTAGTGTGCATCTTATATATCAAGAAGGTGCAGCAGGATGATGAATTTTGCGCAGCTCTGCTGTGGTGGGAAAAGCTCTAACACATACACTTTTTCTAGACGTTTGTGAGGGAGGGAAGTAGACACTTTCCTGGGTCCTGAATTTGGCAGGTTAGGTGTTTTTAATTTCACAGAGCTGCTGGGACATTTTTACTTGCATTTTAGACGCTACAATCAAATTTGATTGCGATGTCTAAGGGGTTAAAACCGGGCATCACTGTGATCGGTGATGTCTGGCATTAGAGATGGGTCCTGGTGGCAGATAGCCGCATTGACCACCCAGATATGACCCGCGCTCAGCTCCTGAGCTGTCATAGAAGGAGAGTGGGACACTGTTGTCCACAAGGGGTTAAAGGTTGAATTGTGGAAGGTAGAAGTGATTCTCACGCCTACTGGTAGGTGGTGTAGCTTTGAGACCTAAAAAAGTACCTTTGCGCACAAAATAGCGACTTTTGACAAAAGTCGCAAATTATAAATACGTGACCACTGCATGGTCAAAAAGAAAAGGTTCTACGGGTAGGCAAAAAGAGTTAAACTGTCTATATCAAAAGACGCATAAAAGTAGCTAAATCTGCTGCTTGCGCCTGAACTGCGCCAAAACATAGACCAAAAAAATGCTCTAAAAGCAATGATAAATCTACCCCATAAAGCAAATACTGTATTTTCCGGCGTATTAGACAACTTTTGAACCCAGGAAAATGTTCTCAAAAGTCGGGGGTTGTCTTATACGCCGAGTGTTGTCTTATAGGGCGGGTGCTGCAGTCGGCCAGGAAGCCTGGGGTATGTATAGAGATAGAACGGGGCACCCTGGGTATGGATAGAGAGCAGTGATGTGCCCAGAAAAAAACGCATCTTTCACCCATCCGGCCCGCCCTTTTGTGTATCCTATTACTGAACCTCTTTCTCTGCCGCTCAGATCTCGATTCTGAGGACTGCAGTGAAGCGGCGCAGGCGCGCATGTGCGAGATCTGAAGCGGTGCAGGCATGAATGTGCGAGATCTGAAAGGCGGCACAGGTGCGCCTGTGCGAAATATGACAGGCGACACTGGTGCAAATTTGAGAGATCAGACAGGCAGAGAAGGAGGTACGGTAATAGGATACAAGGGCGGGCCAGACGGGTGAAGGAGGCTTGTACCGCTCTGATAGTCTTGGAGACAGGGAGGGCTGGGCAGGGAGAGCTGACCAATCCAAGCAGGCTTTTTATACAACAACCAGCCAATCACTGGTAAGGTACCGTCCATCGCGGTAGAGGGGAAGTCATATCCCAAACTCTATATTTTAATTGTAAAAGTTGGGTGTCGTCTTATACGCCCAGTGGCTTATATTCCGGAAAATACAGTACATCTGCTGCCAGAGAATTGCAGAATTATGCAGTTTTTTAATGTTTATATCAGCTGTTGCAGTAGAGTGTCAGCTGTAATATACTGCACTATACATGTCAAAGAGGTTAAACAGATATGAGATAAATTGATAGAAATCTGTGTAATAGATAAATAGATAGATAGATAGAGTAATAGATACTCAACAGCACCCCGGATGTAGTGATCAAATGGTGGCTTTTATTCAATCACCAAGTCTAGCGACGTTTCAGTCACCTCTCGTGACCTTTGTGAAGCAATACAAGTATTCTAGTGCAGATCTTAAATATGGTGTCCATACTGCCATCACAACCTGTCTAGTGTCATGCAATTACCATACGCAAATAAACAAAGTGAAATTAAGAATACAGTCATGGTACTCATTATCCAGGACCGGGCCTGACCTCAGCTTGTACCCATTCACTGCTTTACTGTGAGTGCTGCTCCCCCTACTTGGATTAAATAGATAGATAGATATGAGATAGATAGATAGATAGATAGCTATGAGATAGATAGATATGAGATAGATAGATAGATATGAGATAGATAGATAGATAGATAGATATGAGATAGATAGATAGATATGAGATAGATAGATAGATATGAGATAGATAGATAGATAGATAGATAGATAGATATGAGATAGATAGATAGATAGATATGAGATAGATAGATATGAGATAGATAGATAAATAGATAGAGAGAGATATAGAGAGATAGATACTGTATATAGATATGAGATAGATAGATAGATAGACAGGCATGAAATAGATATTTTAATTTGACATGCTGTAGATTTGAAGATGTGCAGTCATGGCCATAAATGTTGGCACCCCTAAAATTTTTCTAGAAAATGACGTATTTCTCACAGAAAAGGATTGCAGTAACACATGTTTTGCTATATACATGTTTATTCCCTTTGTGTGTATTGGAATTACACCAAAAAAAGAGGGGAAAAAAGCAAATTGGACATAATGTCACCAAACTCCAAAAATGGGCTGGACAAAATTATTGGCACCCTTTCAAAAATGTGGAAAAAAAAGATTGTTTCAAGCATGTGATGGTCCTTTAAACTCACCTGGGGCAAGTAACAGGTGTGGGCAATATAAAAATCACACCTGAAAGCAGATAAAAAGGAGAGAAGTTCACTTAGTCTTTGCATTGTGTGTCTGTGTGTGCCACACTACGCATGGACAACAGAAAGAGGAGAAGAGAACTGTCTGAGGACTTGAGAACCAAAAGTGACGAAAAATATCAATAATCTCAAGGTTACAAGTCCATCTCCAGAGATCTAGATTTGCCTTTGTCCACAGTGCACAACATTATCAAGAAGTTTGCAACTCATGGCACTGTAGCTAATCTCCCTGGCATGGAAGGAAGAGAAAAATTGATGAAAGGCGTCAACGCAGGATAGTCCGGATGGGGGATAAGCAGCCCCAAACAAGTTCCAAAGATATTCATGCTGCCCTGCAGGCTCAGGGAGCATCAGTGTCAGCGCAAACTATCCATCAACATTTAAATGAAATGAAACACTATGGCAGGAGACCCAGGAGGACCCCACTGCTGACAGAAACATAAAAAAGCAAGACTACATATTGCTAAAATGAACTTGAGTAAGCCAAAATTCTTCTGGGAAAACGTCTTGTGGACAGATGAGACATAGATAGAGCTTTTTGGAATAAGGGCCTACAAAGAATAGAACACAGTACCTACAGTGAAATATGGGGGAGGTTCAATGATGTTTTGGGGTTGTTTTGCTGCCTCTGGCACTGGGTGCCTTGAATGTGTACAAGGCATCATAATATCTGAGGATTACCAATGGATTTTGGGTCACACTGTACAGCCCAGTGTCAGAAAGCTGGGTTTGCGTCCAAGATCTTGGGTCTTCCAGCAGGACAATGACAAACATACATGAAAAAGCACCCAGAAATGGATGGCAACAAAGCGCTGGAGAGTCCTGAAGTAGCCCGCAATGAGTCCAGATCTAAATCCCATTGATCACCTGTGGAGAGATCTTAAAATTGCTGTTGGTAAAAGGTGCCTTCCAATAAGAGAGACCTAGAGCAGTTTGCATAGGAAGAGTGATCCAACATTCCGGCTGAGAGGTGTAAGAAGCTTATTGATGGTTATAGGAAGCCCCTGATTTTAGATATTTTTTCCAAAGGGTGTGCAACCAAATATTAAGTTAAGGGTGCCAATAATTTAGTCCAGCCCATGTTTGGAGTTTGGTGTGACATTATGTCCAATTTGCTTTTTTTCTTCCCTTTTTTTGGTTTAGTTCAAATACACACAAATGGAATAAACATGTGACAGGTATGCAGTAGAATAAAAGATGAACCGGCAGACTATACTATATCTGGGAATAAACATGTGTATAGCAAAACATGTTACTACAATCCTTTTCTGTGAGAAATACTTCATTTTCTAGAAAAATTTCAGGGGTGCCAACATTTACGGCCATGACTGTATTTTACATTATTTGATTTCCATTTCTATGAATACAGATTTGTCATCCTGACTGTATTACTTGTCTAGAACTATCTTCAACGGGGTCATTTATGGTGAGATCTTATTATATTTAACAAGTCAAATGCATATTTATATATTAGACAAGTAAGCAGCATAAGCAATGACTATGGAGAAAGTCAAAAAGTGGGAAAGTATGGCGGTATAGCTGCAGATGACTCAGTAAACTTACATTCTAATGGAATCGTTTATTTTTAAACCGTTGGAATAAACAAATTTATTCTTAAAAGATTAAAAGTTCATAAATATAAAATAATATTAAAAGAGACTAATCAATAGAGAAGGCTGGTACCAGCACTCATAAATAAGAACCTGTAGTAATGTGAATGACAACCTTTAAGTGAAAAAAATAAAAATAAAAAAAAGAAGCATTTATGGTAATTGATGTATAAATGCAAGACTAGAGGAAAAAAATAAATTAATGGAAAAATGCAACGACTGTCAATCTGTTTAAAGGGATGCTCCAGTTTTCAAAAACATATCACCTATCCACAGGTTAGGGGATATGTGTCTGATCGCAGGGGGGTCTGACTGCAGGGACCCACCCATGAGCGCTTCAGCCCCCACCATCGGAGGCACACTCGTGCTGAACAGCAGTGATGGTCTACTCAGCCAATCATCAGTTGAGATGGGACCCTGTTCAGGAGATCCTGTTCAGGAGACGCCCATGATCAGACACTTATCCCCTATCCTGTGTATAGGGGAGGAGTTTTATTTTGAGTGGCCCACTGTATAATAGGATTCAGCAGACTGTACTTTGCTATACAGTTAAAAAAAAGTTTTACCAACATATAAGCTGTATCTTCATCAACATAATGATAATGGTCCCAAAGATCAAGATATTTAAGATACTCCCGAGCTCCAAAGTTGCTGTGAAATTTAAACATATATCCTGCCCCCAGCATCATCATTGGAGCTTAAAGCCCACCCAAAACACTTAAAGCACACCTGTGATATCACAGAAAAAAAATAATAATGCTTATATATGTTACTCACTGTCACGATGCCGGCTGGCAGGTAGTGGATCCTCTGTGCCAGAGAGGGATTGGCGTGGACCGTGCTAGTGGATCGGTTCTAAGTCACTACTGGTTTTCACCAGAGCCCGCCGCAAAGCGGGATGGTCTTGCTGCGGCGGTAGTGACCAGGTCGTATCCACTAGCAACGGCTCACCTCTCTGGCTGCTGAAGATAGGCGCGGTACAAGGGAGTAGACAGAAGCAAGGTCGGACGTAGCAGAAGGTCGGGGCAGGCAGCAAGGATCGTAGTCAGGGGCAACGGCAGGAGGTCTGGAACACAGGCTAGGAACACACAAGGAAACGCTTTCACTGGCACGATGGCAACAAGATCCGGCAAGGGAGTGCAGGGGAAGTGAGGTGATATAGGGAAGTGCACAGGTGAACACACTAATTGGGATCACTGCGCCAATCAGCGGCGCAGTGGCCCTTTAAATCGCAAAGACCCGGCGCGCGCGCGCCCTAGGGAGCGGGGCCGCGCGCGCCGGGACAGGACCGAGGGAGAGCGAGTCAGGTACGGGAGCCGGGGTGCGCATCGCGAGCGGGCGCTACCCGCATCGCGAATCGCATCCCGGCTGGAAGCGGAATCGCAGCGCCCCGGGTCAGTGGATCTGACCGGAGCGCTGCAGCGGGGAGAGTGTAGCGAGCGCTCCGGGGAGGAGCGGGGACCCGGAGCGCTCGGCGTAACAGTACCCCCCCCCTTGGGTCTCCCCCTCTTCTTAGAGCCTGAGAACCTGAGGAGCAGACTTTTGTCTAGGATGTTGTCCTCAGGTTCCCAGGATCTCTCTTCAGGACCACAACCCTCCCAATCCACTAAAAAAAAAGTTTTCCCTCTGACCTTTTTAGAAGCTAAGATCTCTTTGACAGAGAAGATGTCCGAGGAGCCGGAAACAGGAGTGGGAGGAACAGATTTGGGAGAAAAACGGTTGAGGATGAGTGGTTTAAGAAGAGAAACGTGAAAGGCATTAGGGATACGAAGAGAAGGAGGAAGAAGAAGTTTGTAAGAGACAGGATTAATCTGACACAAAATTTTGAAAGGACCAAGATAGCGTGGTCCCAACTTGTAGCTAGGGACACGGAAGCGGACATATTTAGCGGAGAGCCATACCTTGTCTCCAGGGGAAAAAATGGGAGGGGCTCTTCTTTTCTTATCCGCGAACTTCTTCATGCGTGATGAAGCCTGTAAGAGAGAATTTTGGGTCTCTCTCCATATGATGGAAAGGTCACGAGAAAATTCATCCACAGCGGGCAGACCAGAGGGCAAGGGGGTAGGGAGGGGGGGAAGAGGGTGACGGCCGTACACCACGAAAAATGGGGATTTGGAGGAAGATTCAGAGACTCTGAAGTTATACGAGAATTCGGCCCATGGAAGGAGATCTGCCCAGTCATCCTGGCGGGAGGAAACAAAATGTCGCAAATAATCACCCAAGACCTGGTTAATTCTTTCTACTTGTCCATTGGACTGGGGATGATATGCAGAAGAAAAATTTAATTTAATCTTGAGTTGTTTACAGAGAGCCCTCCAGAATTTAGACACGAATTGGACGCCTCTATCCGAGACGATCTGCGTAGGCAACCCGTGAAGACGAAAAATGTGTACAAAAAATTGTTTAGCCAACTGAGGCGCTGAAGGAAGACCAGGAAGAGGGATGAAATGTGCCATTTTGGAGAATCGATCAACGACCACCCAAATAACAGTGTTGCCACGGGAAGGGGGTAAATCAGTAATAAAATCCATACCAATCAGAGACCAAGGCTGTTCGGGGACAGGCAGGGGATGAAGAAGACCAGCGGGCTTCTGGCGAGGAGTCTTATCCCGGGCACAGATAGTGCAGGCTCGCACAAAGTCCACAACATCCGTCTCCAGAGTCGGCCACCAATAGAAGCGGGAGATGAGTTGCACAGATTTCTTGATGCCCACATGACCTGCGAGATGGGAGGAGTGACCCCATTTGAGGATTCCGAGGCGTTGGCGTGGAGAAACAAAGGTCTTTCCTGGAGGAGTTTGCCTGATGGAGGCTGGAGAAGTGGAGATCAGGCAGTCAGGTGGAATGATGTGTTGCGGAGAGAGTTCAACTTCTGAGGCATCCGAGGAACGAGAGAGAGCATCGGCCCTAATGTTCTTATCGGCAGGCCGAAAGTGAATCTCAAAATTAAATCGGGCAAAGAACAGAGACCACCGGGCCTGGCGAGGATTCAGCCGTTGGGCAGACTGGAGGTAGGAGAGGTTCTTGTGGTCGGTGTAAATAATAACTGGAAATCTTGATCCCTCCAGCAGATGCCTCCATTCCTCAAGTGCTAATTTGATGGCTAGAAGCTCTCGATCCCCGATGGAGTAGTTCCTCTCCGCCGGAGAGAAGGTCCTAGAAAAAAAACCACAAGTGACAGCATGCCCGGAAGAATTTTTTTGTAGAAGAACAGCTCCAGCTCCCACTGAGGAGGCATCAACCTCCAATAGGAAGGGTTTGGAAGGGTCCGGTCTGGAGAGCACGGGAGCCGAAGAAAAGGCAGACTTGAGTCGTTTAAAGGCGTCTTCCGCTTGAGGAGGCCAAGACTTGGGATCGGCATTTTTTTTGGTTAAAGCCACGATAGGAGCCACAACGGTAGAAAAATGTGGAATAAATTGCCTGTAATAATTGGCGAACCCCAAAAAGCGTTGGATAGCACGGAGTCCGGAGGGGCGTGGCCAATCTAAGACGGCAGAGAGTTTGTCTGGATCCATTTGTAGTCCCTGGCCAGAGACCAAATATCCTAGAAAAGGAAGAGATTGGCATTCAAACAGACATTTCTCAATTTTGGCATAGAGTTGATTGTCACGAAGTCTCTGAAGAACCATACGGACATGCTGGCGGTGTTCTTCTAGATTGGCAGAAAAAATTAGGATATCGTCCAGATATACAACAACACAGGAGTATAACAGATCACGAAAAATGTCATTAACAAAGTCTTGGAAGACAGCAGGGGCGTTGCACAGGCCAAAGGGCATGACCAGATACTCAAAGTGTCCATCTCTGGTGTTAAATGCCGTTTTCCACTCATCCCCCTCTCTGATGCGGATGAGGTTATAGGCACCTCTTAAGTCCAGTTTAGTAAAGATGTGGGCACCTTGGAGGCGATCAAAGAGTTCAGAGATGAGGGGTAGGGGGTAGCGGTTCTTAACCGTGATTTTATTAAGACCGCGGTAGTCAATGCAAGGACGTAGGGAGCCATCTTTTTTGGACACAAAGAAAAATCCGGCTCCGGCAGGAGAGGAGGATTTACGGATAAAGCCCTTTTTTAAATTTTCCTGGACGTATTCAGACATGGCAAGAGTCTCTGGGGCAGAGAGAGGATAAATTCTGCCCCGGGGTGGAGTAGTGCCCGGGAGGAGGTCGATAGGACAATCATAAGGCCTGTGAGGAGGTAGAGTCTCAGCTTGTTTTTTGCAGAAAACATCCGCGAAGTCCATATAGGCCTTAGGGAGACCGGTTACTGGAGGAACCACAGAGTCACGGCAAGGGTTACTGGGAACCGGTTTTAGACAGTCCTTGGAACAAGAGGGCCCCCAACTCTTGATCTCCCCAGTGGACCAATCCAGGGTTGGGGAATGAAGTTGAAGCCAGGGAAGTCCAAGGAGAATTTCCGAGGTGCAATTGGGGAGGACCAAAAGTTCAATCCTCTCGTGATGAGATCCGATGCTCATTAGAAGGGGCTCCGTGCGGAAACGTATGGTACAGTCCAATCTTTCATTGTTTACACAATTGATGTAAAGGGGTCTGGCGAGACTGGTCACTGGGATGTTGAACCTATTGACGAGAGAGGCCAAAATAAAATTTCCTGCAGATCCAGAGTCCAGGAAGGCCACAGTAGAGAAGGAGAAGGCAGAGGCAGACATCCGCACAGGCACAGTAAGACGTGGAGAAGCAGAGTAGACATCAAGGACTGTCTCACCTTTGTGCGGAGTCAGCGTACGTCTTTCCAGGCGGGGAGGACGGATAGGACAATCCCTCAGGAAGTGTTCGGTACTAGCACAGTACAGGCAGAGGTTCTCCATGCGGCGTCGTGTCCTCTCTTGAGGTGTCAGGCGAGACCGGTCGACCTGCATAGCCTCCACGGCGGGAGGCACAGGAACGGATTGCAGGGGACCAGAGGAGAGAGGAGCCGAGGAGAAGAAACGCCTCGTGCGAACAGAGTCCATATCTTGGCGGAGCTCCTGACGCCTTTCGGAAAAATGCATGTCAATGCGAGTGGCTAGGTGAATGAGTTCATGTAGATTAGCAGGAATTTCTCGTGCGGCCAGAACATCTTTAATGTTGCTGGATAGGCCTTTTTTAAAGGTCGCGCAGAGGGCCTCATTATTCCAGGATAATTCTGAAGCAAGAGTACGGAATTGTACGGCATACTCGCCAACGGAAGAATTACCCTGGACCAGGTTCAACAGGGCAGTCTCAGCAGAAGAGGCTCGGGCAGGTTCCTCAAAGACACTTCGGATTTCCGAGAAGAAGGAGTGTACAGAGGCAGTGACGGGGTCATTGCGGTCCCAGAGCGGTGTGGCCCAAGACAGGGCTTTTCCAGACAGAAGGCTGACTACGAAAGCCACCTTAGACCTTTCAGTGGGAAACTGGTCCGACATCATCTCCAGATGCAGGGAACATTGGGAAAGAAAGCCACGGCAAAACTTAGAGTCCCCATCAAATTTATCCGGCAAGGATAGGCGTAGACCAGGAGCGGCCACTCGCTGCGGAGGAGGTGCAGGAGCTGGCGGAGGAGATGACTGCTGAAGCTGTGGTAGTAACTGTTGTAGCATAACGGTCAGTTGAGACAGCTGTTGGCCTTGTTGCGCTATCTGTTGTGACTGCTGGGCGACCACCGTGGTAAGGTCAGCGACAACTGGCAGAGGAACTTCAGCGGGATCCATGGCCGGATCTACTGTCACGATGCCGGCTGGCAGGTAGTGGATCCTCTGTGCCAGAGAGGGATTGGCGTGGACCGTGCTAGTGGATCGGTTCTAAGTCACTACTGGTTTTCACCAGAGCCCGCCGCAAAGCGGGATGGTCTTGCTGCGGCGGTAGTGACCAGGTCGTATCCACTAGCAACGGCTCACCTCTCTGGCTGCTGAAGATAGGCGCGGTACAAGGGAGTAGACAGAAGCAAGGTCGGACGTAGCAGAAGGTCGGGGCAGGCAGCAAGGATCGTAGTCAGGGGCAACGGCAGGAGGTCTGGAACACAGGCTAGGAACACACAAGGAAACGCTTTCACTGGCACGATGGCAACAAGATCCGGCAAGGGAGTGCAGGGGAAGTGAGGTGATATAGGGAAGTGCACAGGTGAACACACTAATTGGGATCACTGCGCCAATCAGCGGCGCAGTGGCCCTTTAAATCGCAAAGACCCGGCGCGCGCGCGCCCTAGGGAGCGGGGCCGCGCGCGCCGGGACAGGACCGAGGGAGAGCGAGTCAGGTACGGGAGCCGGGGTGCGCATCGCGAGCGGGTGCTACCCGCATCGCGAATCGCATCCCGGCTGGAAGCGGAATCGCAGCGCCCCGGGTCAGTGGATCTGACCGGAGCGCTGCAGCGGGGAGAGTGTAGCGAGCGCTCCGGGGAGGAGCGGGGACCCGGAGCGCTCGGCGTAACACTCACTAGGTCATGTAGATGCTTTACATATTTTTTATGTGTCTATCTTCTGTATTTGGCACACAAATCCCTCTTTTTTGCTGCTTACTCATTATGACATCCACTGCTCAGGAAGGGGCGTGTACGAGGCAGGCACTGAGCCGCCATCACTCACCATGCATTCACTTCTTCCCTGGGTCTCTTCATCCAATCACTGCAGGCTGCTCTGTAACCCCCCTACTCTCTGTTTTCAGACAGGAGTCTGATAGACAGGACAGGAGTGAGCACAGAAGAGTGTTAGTCCCACCCTCAATTCCCGGACTTCGTCCCTGCCTGTGCTTCAGCTGGGACAAAGTAAGCTTGACAAGATTATGTTCTGGACAATATAGGGACCCCCTAGTGGTCTTTTTCCTAAGCCATGATTTATATAAAAAGAACATCATTTTCCTATGAAATATATTAGAAAGGTTAATGTTTTGCCAAGATGTACAACATACAAAAAGGTTTTGAATCTGACAGTGCCCATTTAAAGGAAATCTGTCATCAGAATCACCCGCACTAAACCTGTTACACAGGCTTGTAGTGCGGGTGATCCTGATTAAAACGCTTCTTACCTGGTTAAAAATGGTTCAGCGGTTCTTAAGATATCTATATCTTTAGTTTTCTGTTATTCCCTGGCTTGGGACTCAGTGGGAGGTGTTATCATCTGGGACTTGGCCACACGTCATTATAGCTGGGCGGAGCTGCCGCCCGGCTCATGAATATTCATGAACTTAGACCGAGAAAGAAGAATTAGACCAGGAGGATAAGTTCATGAATATTCATGAGCCGGGCGGCAGCTCCGCCCAGCTATAATGACGTGTGGCCGAGTCCCAGATGATAACACCTCCCACTGAGTCCCAAGCCAGGGAATAACAGAAAACTAAAGATATAGATATCTGAAGAAGCGCTGAACCATTTTTAACCAGGTAAGAAGCGTTTTAATCAGGATCACCCGCACTACAAGCCCGTGTAACAGGTTTAGTGCGGGTGATTCTGATGACAGATTTCCTTTAAGTGGCAGAAGTTTTGCTGTCCATGGTCCTGAAACCAATAACGTACGCGCAAAAAATGGGGTTAAGCATTTATAATCCATTTCTTACTATGGGAGGGGGGCGTGACAGCTCACCTCCGATAGACTTGCATTGAGGGGCTGGGGCGTGATGTCATGAGGGGAGGGGCTATGACATCATGAGCTCCCGGCGACGGCTCCAGCAATTGGAACAGTTTGTTCCAAACGCTGAGCAGCGGAGTACCCCTTTAAATCCTGTGTTACCTACTTCCATTATATGATAAACATAGTTGCGTTAGTTGGTGTTCTAGATAATGGGCCTCATTTACTAAGAGTGTCGGGCTTTTACTAGTGGGAAATGTTGTTTCAGACTTACAGGATTCCTCTTTATTTACTATTGAGAAAAGTTGGGAACATTTTCTGACCAGCTTTTTCCAGGTGGATATTTCCAGCCATTTACCCACGGGATTTTCAGTGAATTCAATAGTAAATCGGTCGGGTTGTGAAACGACACCCCTTTTTGGGTCGACCACGCCCCCTTTCCGGCTTTTCACAGTGCAATGTCGGGTTTGTTGGATTTTTCAGGCGCACACTGTCGCAAACTGGCGCAGACTGGCGCAGACATGTCTCAGACACTCTGCGCCAAAATAACCAGACAAAAACTGGTCGGTTTCAGCTTAGTAAATGAGGCCCAATATGGTGAGTAACCAGTCACAGAAAGGAATAGAAGCCGGCACTGCTAGAATACAGACGCTAGGAATACTGCCACACTAGGGATGTGAGGATGGAACCGCTATAGGTGTATGTTGTTCCAGGTGGTGCTCACGTAGAAAGGTAATGTCCATGAAATACATGTAAATGCAAAGAATGTAACGGAGCACTCACCCGGTAAACCAGACTTCCAAAACCATGCGAACGTCCTCTTCAGACCGAAGCGGGGAGGCGGCAGACGGAACCCGGTTTATGTTTATGCCATGAAAATTCTGCCACGGTGCAGCAGAATACTGTTGAAAACAATGGTACTCTGCTGCAACAGAATTTCCGCCGTGTGAATGATGCCTTAGTGACGCATCATTGTAATCAGCTTCTCTGTCACTAGGTCATGCTGCCCCCAGATACAGCAGTATTAACTTACAGACAGATTCCACAGCAAAAGGAAAAATAGCTGGCACAACTACCTAATACACAGGTGCACTCTGCCTGCTGTGGCAAATACAGAGTGTACAAAAAAGGAAGGTTGCAGCAGCACTCTTGGAGGCTAGGGCAATTTTTGATCCCAACGTGTCCCCCATCCACCACGCGGAGGCAGCCTCACTTCTGAGGCCACCTCCGCATGGTGGATGGGGGACACGTTTTGATGAAAGTGTGCGCTAAGGGCCTCCATTTTTTGAGCAAGAGTGCTGCTGCAACCTTTTTTTTTGTATACAAACAGATTCAGTTTGACCCTTCTTAAAGGGGTACTCCGGTGGAAAACATTTTTTTTTTTTTTTAAATCCTTCCAGTACTTTTCAGCTGCTGTATAATACAGAGGAAGTTCATTTCTTTTTGAATTTCTTTTCTATCTGCCCACAGTGCTCTCTGCTGACACCTCTGTCCATATCAGGAGAGGTTTGCTATGGGGAATTGTTCCTGCTCTGGACAGTTCCTGACATGGACAGAGGTGTCAGCAGAGAGCACTGTGGTCAGAGTGGAAATAAATTAAAAAAGAAATGAACTTCCTCTGTATTATACAGCAGCTGATAATTACTGGAAGGATTAAGATTTTTAACCCCTTAAGGACGCAGCCCTTTTTCACCTTAAGGACTGAGCCCTTTTTCGCAATTCTGACCACCATCGCTTTACGCATTGATAACTCTAAAACGCTTTTACCGAATATTCTGATTCTGAGATTGTTTTTTTCGTGACATATTCTACTTTATTTTGGTGGTAAATTTTTCGTCGTTACTTGCATCCTTTTTTGGTGAAAAATCCCAAAATTTCATGAAAATGTTTAAAATTTTGCATTTTTCTAACTTTGAAGCTCTCTGCTTGTAAGGAAAATGGATATTCCAAATAAGGGTATGTTCACACTGAGGAATTGGGGCGGAAATCAAGCAGAAATTTTCTGCCTCAAAATATTGTTACTTTTCCACAAGAACTCACAGAGATTTCGCACGGAATTGGAGCAGAATTGGTGTGGAATTGGCGCGGAATTGGCGCAGAATTCGAGCGGAATTCCACACGCGGAAATGAAAATTTCAAGCAGAGGAGGAGAAGAGTATAATATATATATATATATATATATATATATATATAATATATATATATATTATCCTCTTTTTTTCATGAGGAAATTCCGCACGAATTACGGGCGAATTCCATGCCATTTGTACGCCAATTCCGCGTGGAAATGATTCTGACTGAAAAAAAAAATAACATTGATCTCTATGGGAGTAAGGCTAGGTTCAGACTATGGAATTTCCGACAGAAATTCAGTCGTAAAATTTCCGTCAGAAATTCCGCTTGCTAAAATGTCTAGTGTAGTGAATGGTTTTCCGTTCACAAATTCACACTTCGGAATTTGTGAAGCGGAAAATCCGCTTAGTAAATCCGCTTAGAAATTTCTGCCTGAAGAAAGGCGGTGCTCTTTCTTCAGGCGGAATTCCTCGCGGAGCACATTGCAGTCTATGGGAGACTGCAGTGTCCGCGCGGTCCTAGCACCGACTTATTCAGTCGGCGCAGGCGGAACTCAGAATCTCCGGGCGGAAATTTTCTGCCCGGAGGTTCCGTAGTCTGAACCTAGCCTAAGACGCTGATTCCGCCTGAAAGAAAGAACATGTTCTTTCTTCAAGCGGAACAGACTTCCTCGTCAGAATTCTGCTTGAGGAAATTCCTCAGTGTGAACTGAGGGGCAGAAATTCTGCACAGCTCTATGGGGATTTTCACTGCTGAATGATTTGGAGAGGAAAAAGCGAGCAGAATTACTCGTGGAAATTCCTCTCCAATTCCTCAGTGTAAACATATCCTTAATCTTATTTTTCTTCACAAATACAATGGGGGGGATTCATCCATCTATATAGACTCATTTTAGGTGTATTTTCTTGTGCAAAATCTTGCGCAAGGATATTTCCTGCGTTCTTTTTGTGCGTCTTTTTTCTAAAGATGTCACCCTTCAGGTGTACCGTAGAGCCGTTTTTCCTTTAGACATGAATTTATTAACTGGGTCTTTTTTTTTTTGCGCAAAAAAAAGGACGCAAGTGTCATTTTCTTGCGCAAAAATACATCAGCTCCGAGCACACGTACAAGTCTGCCTTATATTTTTTTCAAGAGCTGAGATGGGCTGGATTCTATTACTGCACATGATTCACAGAGACCCGTGCGCAAGTTTAGTAAATGTTGCGCAGGAAAATGACAAATACACGCAGCAGAAAGGGGTAAAAAAAAAAGCTCTACCATACAATGATGTTGATGAATCCCCTCCAATATGTCCCCTTTATGTTGGCATCATAAAATGGACAAATTTTTAGAGGGCTTCAAAGTAGAGCAGCAATTTTCAAAAATATCATGAAAATTGCAAAATCTGAAGGGACAGATGTTACAGAACTACAACTCTCAGCATGCCTGGGCAGTCTAGGCATGCTGAGAGTTGTAGTTTGGCAACATCTGGAGGGCTACCATTTGGGCACCACTGTAACAGTGGTCTCCAAACTGTGACCCTCCAGATGTTGCAAAACTACAACTCCCAGCATGCCCAGACAGCCTTTGGCAGTCTGGGCATGCTGGGAGTTGCAGTTTGGCACCCACTAGGAAGGGCAGCAGTAAATATCGCCATGTCTGAATTGACATGCGATTTTCTGCGATCGCCGACATGTGCCGGGATGCCTGCTGAATGATTTCAACAGGCATCCCGGTCCAGTCCCTAACCGGCTAGCGGCGGGGACCGGAATTCCCACGGGCGTATGCATACGCCCCACGTCCTTAACCCCTTAACGACGCAGGACGTATATTGATGTCCTGCGCCGCCTCCCGCGATATGAAGCGGGATCGCGCCGCGATCCCGCATCATATCGCATCGGTCCCGGCGCTCATCAACGGCCGGGACACGTGGCTAATACCACACATCGCCGATCGCGGCGATGTGCGGTATTAACACTTTAGAAGCGGTGGTCAAAGCGAAAGTGAAAGTGACCCGGCTGCTCAGTCGGGCTGTTCGGGACCGCCGCGGTGAAATCGCGGCGTCCCGAACAACTGACCGGACACCGGGAGGGCCCTTACCTGCCTCCTCGGTGTCCGATCGGCGAATGACTGCTCCGTGCCTGAGATCCAGGCAGGAGCAGTCAAGCGCCGATAACACTGATCACAGGCGTGTTAATACACGCCTGTGATCTGTGTAAAAGATCAGTGTGTGCAGTGTTATATATAACACTGCAAAAAAAAAGTTAAAAAAAAGTATTAATAAAGGTCATTTAACCCCTTCCCTATTAAAAGTTTGAATCACCCCCCTTTTCCCATAAAAAAAAATAAAACAGTGTAAAAAAATAAAATAAATAAACATATGTGGTATCGCCGCGTGCGTAAATGTCCGAACTATAAAAATATATCATTAATTAAACGGCACGGTCAATGGCGTACGCGCAAAAAAATTCCAAAGTCAAAAAAAGCGCATTTTTGGTCACTTTTTATACCATTAAAAAATGAATAAAAAGTGATCAAAAAGTCCGATCAAAACAAAAATCATACAGATATAAACTTCAGATCAATGCGCAAAAAATGAGTCCTCATACCGCCCTGTACGTGGAAAAATAAAAAAGTTAGAGGGGTCAGAAGATGACATTTTTAAACGTATAAATTTTCCTGCATGTAGTTATGATTTTTTCCAGAAGTGCGACAAAATCAAACCTATATAAGTAGGGTATCATTTTAACCGTATGGACCTACAGAATAATGTTGAGGTGTAATTTTTACCGAAATATGCACTGCGTAGAAACGGAAGCCCCCAAAAGTTACAAAATGGCATTTTTTCTTCGATTTTGTCGCACAATGATTTTTTTTCCGTTTCGCTGTGCATTTTTGGGTAAAATGACTAATATCACTGCAAAGTAGAATTGGCGACGCAAAAAATAAGCCATAATATGGATTTTTAGGTGGAAAATTGAAAGGGTTATGATTTTTAAAAGGTAAGGAGGAAAAAACGAAAGTGCAAAAACTGAAAAACCCTGAGTCCTTAAGGGGTTAAGGACTCGGGATGCAGGGCGTATGCATACGCCCGGCGTCCTGAAGAGGTTAAATAGAAGTAATTTACAAATCTGTTTAACTTTCTGGCACCAGTTGATTAAAAAAAATGTAATGTTTTCCACCGGAGTACCCCTTTAAGCATGAAGTAATCCTGTCATCTATGCGTATGCCTTTATGATTTACCGACCTATATGAATGTTTTATATGTCTGGTCCATGCATGGCTGTACATAGAGAAGTATAGGGGGAGATTTATCAAAATCTGTCAGAGGAAAAGTTGCTGAGTTGCCCAGAGCAACCAATCAGATCGCTGCTTTCATTTTTGAAAAGGCCTCTGAAAAATGAAAGAAGCGATCTCATTGGTTGCTATGGGCAACTCAGCAACTTTTCCTTTGGGCAGGATTTGATAAATCTCCCCCTATGTGTAGAAATATGTCTCTGAAGTCCTCGCTGTATGTTGAAAGAACCCTGAGTTGTTCTCAGTATAATGTTCATGTATACCAGTGTTTCCCAACCAGGGTGCCTCCAGCTGTTGCAAAACTACAACTCCCAG
This sequence comes from Hyla sarda, assembly GCF_029499605.1. Lineage (NCBI taxonomy): Eukaryota > Metazoa > Chordata > Amphibia > Anura > Hylidae > Hyla > Hyla sarda. Next base: position 49,230,178 of record NC_079191.1, on the reverse strand, counting down.
CATGCCCGGACAGCTGGAGGCACCCTGGTTGGGAAACACTGACATATACTGTATCTCCCATAATGCTGTTCTGCAGAGCAGTAAGGCTGGGATAACACTACAAACGGGCACCGGATACGGCTTGGGGGGGGGGGGGGGGGGTAAACGGTGCTCCTGTATCCCAGTCAGATCTGGCCCAAACCCCATTCATTTCAATGAGCCAAGTGGAGTCAAACACTGACTCCAGTCGGTCCATTTTTGCCCGTATACGGTTTTCTGACCAGACCAAAAACCTATACCATGGTGTGGTGTCCTGGTACTGGATTCGGTCCTGTACCTTTTGTTGTAATTCCCCATAGTCAGAGTTCCTCATGCTGATAGGGCTTTCTTGGTGGGATAACCCCTAGTCGCCTCCTAGTATTCTTAAAATTGTATGTATCTAATATCTTATTGTGGTAGGCCTCTGGGGTAGGGGTAATGCAGTCAGGGTATTGCTTCAGTATATCAGGGGTTAAGGTTAACCCTATAGTTCGTGACGCCAGGCTGAGGGCTAGTATGCTGAGATAATTCTCCGGCCTATCGCCGCCCTTCCCAGTAACGATAGGTGCATATGAATAATGACTGAAGGTCCACAAGATAGTTGAACTTGAACTTGCTATACTTAAAGGCTTGCGATACATCCAATGAACAGTAACAGTCTCATCAATACAGTCTTTATACACTTCAACGACTGGCAGTTGTTGCAGACCTTGACTTGTTTTATAAGTCTCTAGATTTAGGGTTAATTGTGCAGATCCGTCCGGATTTAGGGGATTGATAAGGTCCGGTGATTTTGCAGAGTGCTTAGGGATTGATACACTCACGGTTTGGTAACGATCAGCCGTTGCCTCAAGGCTCAGGCCTAAACTCATTGATGACAGCAGCGCAGATCCTTCTCTCATGAAAGCCCGGGAACAAGAGAGCGAGCTATGGCCGCCACTCCTTTATATGGGCAGGGGAGGGGCCGTTTTAATTGGTCCGAATATCTGTCACTCACTGTTACAAGGAATTGTGGGCGCAATACGTCACAGGGACCTCCAAAGGTCCTTAAGCAAAAACCATAGAGTTTACCTGATCACTTGACCCGCAGGTCCTGTTACGCTCCGTACAGGTAATTAACCACTTATATACATTTGTACAATTATATTTATATAAATCCTGAGTAAACTGTAAGATAACTAATATCTAGATGAGAGGTGACAAGGGGTAGACTAAATAAGAAGGACCCCAACGTCCTAGGGACTCTGGCTATGGGGACTCATATACAGGTACCGTATAGGATGCGGTACCGGGACACCACATTATAATATAGTGTAAGTAATGTACATGACCTTAGGTCACGTGATCAGTGATATGTGTGTTGTAGTAGAGGTTAAGGACCTTCGGGTCATGTGACTAGGTCATGTGTTATATCCATAATCCTTTGTAATAGGATTGGCAGGTTTGGGGAACCAATAAGCTTTGAACCTGCCCCTTCAGATATAAGGGCGCTGTATCCAATGATCGCTCTCTTGTTTCCTGATCATCTCTAGAGAATGCACTACTCCGTACAATTCTGCAAGAGAACTTAGGCCTGAAGCCTATCAAATCTGTATGCTAAACCGTGAGTTAATCCAACTCCATCCTAAAATCCTGCATGACTACTGAACCTAAAACATACCCCTAAATTCAGTGGAACAGCGTAAAGCAAGGATTCAAAGCTTATTCCCTACCAGGTCCCAGTAAACCTGTGAGGAGCCTAAACACCCCGGTCCAATTTGTTAATTGCATCCTGCATAAAAGTTATTTCTAGTTCAATACAATTCTGGCTGTGGACAATCCTTTATTCCTCCCTATCGCTCTTGGGACGGGTGTCGGTAGGACATATAGATACAGAGGAAGCCCACACCCTGGCGTCACGACAATTAAGGGTTAAAGGGGTTATCCAGGTAAAAACTTTTTTTTTATATATCAACTGGCTCCAGAAAGTTAAACAGATTTGTAAATGACTTCTATTAAAAAATCTTAATCCTTTAAGTACTTATGAGCTTCTGAAGTTAAGGTTGTTCTTTTCTGTCTAAATCCTCTCTGATGACACCTGTCTCGGGAAACGCCCAGTTTAGAAGAGGTTTGCTATGGGGATTTGCTTCCAAACTGGGCGTTTCCCGAGACAGGTGTCATCAGAGAGGATTTAGACTGAAAAGAACAACCTTAACTTCAGAAGCTCATAAGTACTGAAAGGATTAAGATTTTTTAATAGAAGTCATTTACAAATATGTTTAACTTTCTGGAGCCAGTTGATATATATAAAAAAGATTTTTCCTGGAATACCCCTTTAAGTTTATACCCAGCAACACCATCCAGCAACACCCCTGTTTATCCCTCATCCCAAGTCGCCACAATGGTTTTAGGTCTGGTTACAGAACCGTATACGGGACAAAAAGGAGCTGAACGGTATCAGTGTTTGATTCCGGCCGTCTCCTTGAAATGCATTACATACGGGCCGGGTCCGGCTGGAATACGGGAGCACCCGGTTTTTGCTCCCCGCAGCCGTATCAACATACAAACGTAGTGTGAACCGGCCCTAATTCATGTTGAATACCTTGTGAAGATTACACAGAAGTCTGCTTCCAAACAGTCAACAAGAATGATTATGCTACAAAGGCTTTCTGTTCTCATCTGTATTATTCATTGAATAAATAATAACACTGCATGCACAATATGGATTCGACATGTCGACAGATTCTATTAATGTGGCGCCCATGGCAGACAGCTTAAATAAAAGAGATCATCCTAAATATATGAATCTGCTCCAGATGAAATGCTCGCTGCATCGATTATACGAGAGGAAAGAAAACACTTCTACTTTATTGCTGTAAATGTCGGTTTATTTGTGTTTTGTATTTTCTGCTTCGGGTCCTGTTCAGATATTGTTTATGTCTGAACAGTTTCTGTGTTTATTCTCCCCGGTTTGGGAAGAGTTAACCCTTCAGCACTGGGAGGATATAGAGTATAAGGCCTCTTCAGGTGCTGCTCTGGCAGTGGCGTAGGAACCCCTACAAATCTGGGGGGGGGGACACAGCATATAAGTGGGTGTGGTAATGTTAGGGTGGAGCTACAAAAGGGAGGGGACAGATGGGCGGGGCCATTCAATGTCGCATGATGCTATTAAAGGAAAACGGTCATCCTGTTCACCCACACTAAACCCAATACACTGGGTTATAGTGTGGGTAAACCGGAGACCAATGAGGGGTCACTGACTGGTATACGAACCTGAGGGGTCACTGACTGTTATACGAACCTGCAATCCGGAGATCTGTCCCTCCAAAGATCTGCTTCCATCTTCCGTGAATTGCACGCTGGAGGTGGTGCCCGCTGGCTTAATTTGAATATTCATTGTGGCGGAGCGTATGACCACTGCACCAACTCACATGACCCGCGACAATGAATATTGTCAGCTATTATTAACCCCTTCTTTTTTTGACGCCAGGGCGTAGTTAAGCCTTAACCACCCAAAGGTAACACCGCTGGTTTTCAACCCATGTTTGATCAGGACTTGGAAGACGTCTGACAGGTGACTGAGGTGCTCTTGGTAGGACTTGGAATACACAATGACATCGTCCAGGTACAATAGGCACCATTCCATCAGATGCTGGAATGTAGCGGGGGCATTACATAGCCCAAAAGGCATACTTTTAAACTTGAACAGTCCCACGGGTGTCACAAAGGCAGTCTTCTCTCGGTCCTCCAGGGCCATAGGCACTTGCCAATATCCACTGGTTAAGTCCAGGGTAGAGAAGTCCTCTCCAGACCCTCTGTACCTTAGACCGTTCTGTATCTCAGATCGTTCTGTATCTCAGACTGCTCTGTATGCCCCAGACCGCTCTGTACTCCAGACCCCCCTGTCTTCTCCAGACCCCCTCTGTACCACAGACCCCCCTGTCCTCTCCAGACCCCTCTGTACCCCAGATCACTCTGTCCTCTTTAGACCCCTCTGTACCCCAGACCCCTCTGTACTCCAGACCCCTCTGTCCATTCTATCTGCCAGGACCTTCTTGATGATGTAATCGCAGGTCTTGGCAGATAGAATGGAAGTTCCTTGGCTGTCTATGGGTTTGTGCAGCCTGGACAGCAAAATGTATCTAAAATCTTGTAGTGTAAGGGTGAACTAAGGCTGTCCAGGAGGCCCCTTTTGGATTGCCCAGGTTAATCCCCCCTAACACCTACCATGAGCTTAATACTGGCCCCAATATAAAGTCTCCTGTCCTGCAGGATTCTCCTCTTTAAGTGCAGGAAGCTCCCAGCATATACTGGGCTTTTAAAGTGGTGGGGGCTGGGATCCCTTCATTAATTAATTAATCCCCATGCCTGAATTTCTGGGGGAGGGGGGTCTGCCCCCCTCATTCCCCCAGGTTCCTACGCCCATGTGCTCTGGGCTGGTAATTACTCCTATTACTAAGACCATATTTGCATTATGTCCACATGTATCCTGAGTTTTAAAGGGGTACTCCAGCCCTAAGACTTCTTATCCCTTATCCAAAGGATATGGGATGAGATGTGTGATCACGGGGGTCCGGCCGCTGGGGATCCCTGCATTCTCTCTTGCAGCACCCATCTGACTCAGCTATATGGAGCAACGATAGCTCCGTGTCTGAAGACTCACGACCCCGGGGCCAGAGTATTGTGACACCACGACTCCTCCCCCTTGTGACATCTGTGGCCGTGACAGCTGAGACAGCTGCATGAGAGATTGCAGGGGTCCCCAGCGGCTGGGCCCCAGCGATCAGACATCTTATCCCCTATCCTTTGGATAGGGGATAAGATGTCTTAGAGCTGGAGTACCCCTTTAACCATGGTTATCTATCCTGCCTTACATATCTCTCTGTTGCTCAGTAGTATTCCCACCACAAATTCTATGTACCCTTTGTGCCCTTTAACTATCCCCTATACAAATGCCATATCCGTTGTCTACCATAGTGATATCATTTCTATTGCATATATACTTGGTATAAATGCCATATCCATGTCTACCACAGTGTAATTACTCCTAATGCACATATACCTTGTTTATTATCCCATACCAGTTTATATAACATTCTATCTAAATTATAACAAAATGTGTAGCATGACACGAGATGAACATCTGGCCCCACATGCCGTCTGCTGACGGGGCCGATGCGCACAGTGGGACCACTGGACCAGTGATGCTGCACATCTCACTAGCATCATCCTGCCACATCTCAGCAATATAAGTGCTTGCCCGCATCGAACTATTACACCGGACACTTCCTCCCGGCTGCTCTCTAGCCCACGGCAGTTCACGGAAGTCCATGCTAATGCCGGCACCGAATTTGATCTGCTCAGTGCGGATCATACACTATTCCCTATCACCCAGTACATGAGCTTTTGAATTATTAATTTGTATTGTATTTGTATAACTTTAATACGTGTATTAGAGATGACATCACCTGACCTGACCTCAGGTCGGGCTGTTTTTCGCGGTCTTTTTCACTCTGCATGTATATACAGTAAGCCAGCACTCTGCATGTATATCCCACAGACCTGAGGAAGAGGGGAGCGGGTCACATCAAAACGCGTTGTCATCTGTATTGAAAATAAAACCTCATTTGTTTATTATTTTAAAGTCCGTTAATCTGTTATTACCCTTGCTTTTTATTCAGCAAGCGCCAAACAAGTGTTACTTTATTGCTGCCTCACCAAGCGTGTGGACATCTATACTGAAAACATCGTCACAGGATCTTGGATATGGACAGACACGGGCTGCTGCTGACTTCCCTTGCACCCTTATTTAAAGGCTGATGTCGGTGTTGTGCTCGGGGCACAACATCTTAAGGTGAGCACTTCTCTGTTACCCTATCATAAGGTAGAGGCACAGGGTGTGCCGGGGCTTGGCCCATTTTTTCTTTGCATAAAGCCTCAGTAATATTCCTGTTATGTTCCTGACCTTGTACCCGTCATATACAGTTTTGTTTGTTTGTTTGACTTTTATGCCCATGCACTTTAGCGCAGGTAGGGACCGGCGCCCAGTTGTCATTCAGAGTGTCTAGGTAAGTAGGCAGGTTTAGGGCTCACTTCATCCTGCCCCCTGTTCATGACAATTGCCTTTGGAGATTGGTAAATTGTATTGGAAATATATATTGCAAGCAAAGAGCTGGTAAATATTTGAGAGTTGGGGATGTACTTTGTTTATCCTTCCTACCTATAACAGAAGGTATATTCAATAGGTTATGTCGTCTTGCATAAAACAACAAACAAGGGTAGCAAGATGAAATGTTTCAGGGGTGGACGCCCTCTTCTTCAGATACCAATCTAAAGGGGAAGTTCACACCAAAGACCCATCTGACAGGATAACTCTTCTCCTTGTTTATTACATACATCGATGTATGGGCGATCCTTACATAATCCCCCTATAGCAGGGTGTGTGTACTTTTTATACAAACAATAGACATAATCCCATTGGCTAAGAGTCCAGTGGTGGTTTATGAGGCATCAAAACTTTATTCCCAATCACAGTGTCTCTTTACAGCCTGTTCCCTTAAAACAAAGCTTACACATTTCTAACCTTGCATAGTTAGTCTTATTCTAACAATGAACCGTTACATAGCAAAGACATGAATAATATGGACATTGGTCAAAGTAAACAAAAAAATCAAGCGTTATAAAGTCAAGCACCATTTTAGCAGGATCGTCTCCATTTCAGATACTAAAGTCACAAAAAAATACATTCTTGATTTCCAACATCATATTGCTGCCCTACATGTGTTGTTGTATGTAACAATAAATAACAGATTGAAGACCCCTACTCTTTTCTGGCTTGGAAACAATTTATCAATGGAAGACACGCAGTGCCTGATCAAGACGTCTTTTTTCTCTTTATCTTCCTCTATCTACATATCAGGATTGTATCTCCAGCTCTACTCTACTCTTCTATCTGATCCTTGCACAGGGATCTAGACTTACCCGGGTAAGGCACAAGATGCCCTCGGCCCTCCTCTTTTTTCTCCCCACTGTTTCTTGATGTGGATACTGGGCTAAGTCTGGACACTGACTGCCTGCCACTTGGACTCCTGCTGCCACGCTGGTCTGCTCCCATGTTCCGCTCTTCACAAGCCTCAGGCTCTCCCTAGTGCACAGGCAGATGTCTGAAATCACTAGCTTAGCGAGAAAGAATCTGTACAAGGGCTCTTCTGCCAACACCTGACTCTTTGCTTACTTCCAGTCGCAGTTATTTATGGCTTACAAATCAAATTATTTTCGCCTTACAACCTGTGATAGGTAATCGTAATGCAACTAACTCTGAGCTTCGAAGACCCTCCTCAGTAGAGTGTACCTTAAAGTGTACCTGTCGTCAATAAAAACTTTTTATGTAATGTAGATAATACCATTAAATGTATATTTGTAATATACATTGGTTAAAAATTGTGTATATTTTTGGGTGAAAAAATGCTGTCCCTCCAGCTATTGTCTGTGTGTCTCTATGAGGAGTCCAAAAACTTAAGTTAGGGTAGGACAAGCAGGGATCTGTGCAGACTCCTGGATTGTCAATCATCCTGATGTATGAGCCCGGAGCATGTTATAGAGCCTCAGTGCACGCTGTCCTGCTTTTTCTTAGCTTGTCCCGCCCTCACTTCCTGTATTTGGTCTCCTCAAAGAGACACACAGACAATAGCTGCAGGAACAAAAATATACACATTTTTTTAATCAATGTATATTACAAATATACATATAATAGTGTTATCTACATTATATAAAAAGTTTTTGTTGACGACAGGTACACTTTAACTGAACTCTATGGGGGACATGTATGAAAGATTTTACCCCTGTTTTGTGTGTATTTTTTGTGCAAAATTTTGCGCAAGCCCTATTTTTTGCGCATTTTTTTGCGCACATTTTGGTAGAGCATGTCCCCCAGATGTGGCCAAATCGGGGTACCTTGGAGTGACATCTATAGTACGCATGGATTTATTAACTGCGTACTTTTCCTTAACACCAAAAATGTTGCCGCAAGAGCTTTTTTTTTTGTGCAAATATAAGCCCTCTTGGACTTAACGTAGCAAGATGCTCTAAATCATCGATTCTATTTTCCAAAGAGTGGATTGAGGAGATGACTATATTTACCCGCAATTTATGAAGCTCATTGCGCTTGATTGATAAATTTAGCGCTTCTGCCCATAATTTAGAATTCGAGAAAAGGGGTAAACTGCTTCTACCATACACAAATAATGATACATGTCCCCCTTTATGTATCCCCTGGCAGCACACGTGCTTATAACATTATATAGACTTTCCTACAGTATTTCTGCTGGTAAAGCAACCAACTGTGTCCAAAAGCCTAAAGACTGTGTAACTTCCGTGCGCTGGAAAGAGGGTATTTGTATCAGTGTGCACAAAGGATTCCAAGTAAAGTCCAGCACTGTTTTTCAAGTTACCTTTATGTAAGGATCATTTTATTTGCACATACCATCACAGACATTCCAGCAGCTAGACACCTCACCAAAGCGTACCCTGGGGTCAAGGGCTTTCCTAATTGTCCAGATCCCCATTTATAAAAGTTGGACTTATCATCAGGGGACATCCATGGTCCTGAACTCCTATCTTCTACATGGGCACCACATAGAACTGTTTGCTTCTAGGAAGCACATAAAGCTAACAAAAGTTGCAAAAGTTGCAAAAGTTGAATTGATTCCTTCATATAAAACTTTCTTCAATTTTTTGCTGGCAGGAGCTGAGAAATATCAAGGAATCAATGCGAGGAACACATCTAATGAGGTCTTCATATTACATTGCTCGGTAAAAAACGAACATCTTGCCCAGAAGTACACAAAGAATGACTTGGTCTTTTGCCAGTGTAAACTAGAATAACTGCGCATTGGTATTCTCCAGACTCCGCAAACAAATGCATTCTCCCCGGTCACAGGCAAAAGCCAGAATCCTGCACTGTTCCGTCTCCTTCTGTTTATTTTGTCAGAAATACCTTGGATTTGGCTCTGGATATCCATCCGTAAAAAGCAAATTCAAATCAGCTTGAACATTAAAGAGGCTTCAAATCAGATTTTATAATAGCGACGACACTGGCGTCTACACACAGAATCATTATACATCTCCCTTAATATTGTTTGTGGAGGATTTAAAGGGAGAATGTTTGTCTATATCAGTGGTTCCCAACCAGGGTGCCTCCAGCTGTTGCAAAACTACAACTCCCAGCATGCCCGGACAGCCAAAGGCTGTCCGGGCATGCTGGGAGTTGTAGTTTTGCAACAGCTGGAGGCACCCTGGTTGGGAAACACTGGTCGATATGGTATGGGGCAGTCAAGATTGGAAGGGAACACACAACAGCTGGAAGGAAGAAGAACCAGAACAGTTGTGGTCTGGATGAATAGTGGTCTGGCTGGAATTACTGCCTGAACGCCAACTCACCAGGTTCTGTCCGGGCATGCTGGGAGTTGTAGTTTTGCAACAGCTGGAGGCACCCTGGTTGGGAAACACTGGTCGATATGGTATGTGGCAGTCAAGATTGGAAGGGAACACACAACAGCTGGAAGGAAGAAGAACCAGAACAGTTGTGGTCTGGATGAATAGTGGTCTGGCTGGAATTACTGCCTGAACGCCAACTCACCAGGTTCTGTCCGGGCATGCTGGGAGTTGTAGTTTTGCAACAGCTGGAGGCACCCTGGTTGGGAAACACTGGTCGATATGGTATGTGGCAGTCAAGATTGGAAGGGAACACACAACAGCTGGAAGGAAGAAGAACCAGAACAGTTGTGGTCTGGATGAATAGTGGTCTGGCTGGAATTACTGCCTGAACGCCAACTCACCAGGGGAACCTTGATGGCATGAAGGCAGCAATGAATGGCAAACTTCAAAGGGGATTTTCATTAATGTACAGATGTAGCCAGCCTTGTCGGGATCCCTGGTGCAATAAGACATTGCACTGCGCTCCTGAAATTAAAGGGGTATTTCAAGGAAAAATATTTTTATTCATATATATATATATATATATTGTAAGGATTACTCCTTGGGGATTAGCTCCGGGATCGTCCTGGACACTGCCATTAAAAGGCACATAGGAGGAGATTTATCAAAACCTGAGCAGAGGAAAAGTTGCCCTGTTGCCCATAGCAACCAATCAGATTTCTTCTTTCATTTTTAACAAGGCCTCTGCAAACTGAAAGCAGTGATCTGATTGGTTGCTATGGGCAACTAAGCACCTTTTCCTCTGCCCAGGTTTTGATAAATCTCCTGGTTGTTGGTGCCATACAGGCTGGCCTAAGGGAATGGTCTACAGAGAATGGCCAGATAAAGAAAAAAATATCCGGTTAGCAGCAGTTGTGTGGACAAAAATGCGTAATTGGTGTCAGAGAAGACTGGTTTGAGATGACAGAAAGGAAAGAGTTACTCCAGTAACCACTGGTTACAACCAAGTTATGCTGAATAGCATCAATGAGCGCACAACACGTCCAATCTTGAAGAAGATGGCTACGGCAGCAGAAGACCACACTGGGTGCCAATCTTCTGATGGCTACTTCCTGCAGGATAATGTCACAAAGATGACATCACCTCAAACTGCTTTCTTAAACATGACAAGGAGTTCACTCTACTCCAATGGCCTCTCCAGTCACCAGACCTCAATCTGAAAATGCAGTCAAAATTCCAAAAATGTGTTGCTTTAGGCTTGTGTAACATTTTATTTAACCCTGTGATCTTATTTAACATCAGTGATTGTTGATGAACAGAGTTACCGTATTTTTCGCCATCAACGGCCGGGACCCGCGGCTAATACAGGACATCACCGATCGCTGCGATGCCCTGTATTAACCCTTCAGACGCGGCGATCAAAACTGACCGCCGCGTCTAAAGCGAAAGTGACACTAACCCGGTGTCACGATTCGGCTGGCAGGAGGTGGATCCTCTGTGCCAGAGAGGGATTGGCGTGGACCGTGCTAGTGGACCGGTTCCAAGTTACTACTGGTATTCACCAGAGCCCGCCGCAAAGCGGGATGGTCTTGCAGCGGCGGTAGTAACCAGGTCGTATCCACTAGCAACGGCTCAACCTCTCTGACTGCTGAAGATAGGCGCGGTACAAGGGAGTAGACAAGAGCAAGGTCGGACGTAGCAGAAGGTCGGGGCAGGCAGCAAGGATCGTAGTCAGGGGCAACGGCAGGAGGTCTGGAACACAGGCTAGGAACACACAAGGAAACGCTTTCACTGGCACAATGGCAACAAGATCCGGCGAGGGAGTGCAGGGGAAGTGAGGTATACATAGGGAGTGCACAGGTGAACACACTAATTAGAACAACTGCGCCAATCAGTGGCGCAGAGGCCCTTTGAATCGCAGAGACCCGGCGCGCGCGCGCCCTAGGGAGCGGGGCCGCGCGCGCCGGGACAGGACCGACGGAGAGCGAGTCAGGTACGGGAGCCGGGGTGCGCATCGCGAGCGGGCGCCACCCGCATCGCGAATTGCATCCCGGCTGGAGGCGGTATCGCAGCGCACCCGGTCAGTGGATCTGACCGGGGCGCTGCAGTAGCGAGGATGTTGCGAGCGCTCCGGGGAGGAGCGGGGACCCGGAGCGCTCGGCGTAACAGTACCCCCCCCCCCCTTGGTTCTCCCCCTCTTCTTGGAGCCTGAGAACCTGAGGACCAGACTTTTGTCTAGGATGTTGTCCTCAGGTTCCCAGGATCTCTCTTCAGGACCACAGCCCTCCCAATCAACCAAAAAAATTTTTTTCCCTCTGACCGTCTTGGAGGCCAGTATCTCCTTCACGGAGAAGATGTCAGAAGAACCGGAAACAGGAGTGGGAGAAACAAGTTTGGGAGAGAAGCGGTTGATGATGAGTGGTTTAAGGAGAGAGACATGGAAGGCATTGGGAATACGAAGAGAAGGAGGAAGAAGAAGTTTGTAAGAGACAGGATTAATTTGGCACAAGATTTTGAAAGGACCAAGATAGCGTGGTCCCAGTTTGTAGCTGGGGACACGGAAGCGGACATATTTAGCGGAGAGCCATACCTTGTCTCCGGGAGAAAAAATGGGGGGAGCTCTTCTTTTCTTATCGGCAAACTTTTTCATGCGAGATGAAGCCTGTAAAAGAGAATTTTGGGTCTCTTTCCATATGGTGGAAAGATCACGAGTCACTTCATCCACAGCGGGCAAACCAGAGGGCAAGGGAGTAGGGAGGGGGGGAAGAGGGTGACGGCCGTACACCACGAAAAATGGGGATTTAGAAGAAGATTCAGAGACTCTGAAGTTGTACGAGAATTCGGCCCATGGTAGAAGATCTGCCCAGTCATCCTGGCGGGAGGAAACAAAACGCCGTAAATAGTCACCCAGGACCTGGTTAATTCTTTCTACTTGCCCATTGGATTGAGGATGATAAGCTGAAGAGAAGTTTAATTTAATCTTGAGTTGTTTACAGAGAGCCCTCCAGAATTTGGACACGAATTGGACGCCTCTATCCGAGACGATCTGCGTGGGCAAACCGTGAAGACGAAAAATGTGTACAAAAAATTGTTTTGCCAACTGAGGCGCTGAAGGAAGACCAGGAAGAGGAATAAAATGTGCCATCTTGGAAAATCGATCAACGACCACCCAAACAACAGTGTTGCCACGGGATGGGGGTAAGTCTGTAATAAAGTCCATACCAATCAGAGACCAAGGCTGTTCGGGGACAGGCAGAGGATGAAGGAGACCAGCAGGCTTCTGGCGAGGAGTCTTATCTCGGGCACAGACAGTACAGGCCCGCACAAAATCAACAACATCCGTCTCCGGAGTCGGCCACCAATAGAAGCGAGAGATGAGTTGCAAGGACTTTTTGATGCCCGCATGGCCAGCGAGGTGGGAGGAGTGACCCCATCTGAGAATCCCGAGACGTTGGCGTGGAGAAACGAAGGTCTTCCCTGGAGGAGTTTGCCTGATGGAGGCTGGAGAAGTGGAGATCAGACAGTCAGGAGGAATGATGTGTTGCGGAGAGACCTCTACTTCCGAGGCATCCGAGGAACGAGAGAGAGCATCGGCCCTAATGTTCTTGTCGGCAGGGCGAAAATGAATTTCAAAGTTAAAACGGGCAAAGAACAAAGACCACCTGGCCTGGCGAGGATTCAGCCGTTGGGCAGACTGGAGATAGGAGAGATTCTTGTGGTCGGTGTAAATGATAACTGGAAATTTTGATCCCTCCAGCAGATGCCTCCATTCCTCAAGTGCCAATTTAATGGCCAGTAGTTCTCGATCCCCGATGGAGTAGTTCCTCTCCGCCGGAGAGAAGGTCCTAGAAAAAAAACCACAAGTAACAGCATGCCCGGAAGAATTTTTTTGTAGAAGGACCGCTCCAGCTCCCACTGAGGAGGCATCAACCTCCAATAGGAAGGGTTTAGATGGGTCAGGTCTGGAGAGCACGGGAGCAGAAGAAAAGGCAGACTTGAGCCGTTTAAATGCGTCTTCCGCTTGAGGAGACCAGGACTTAGGATTGGCATTCTTCTTGGTTAAAGCCACGATAGGAGCCACAATAGTGGAAAAATGAGGAATAAATTGTCTGTAATAATTGGCGAACCCCAAAAAACGTTGGATAGCACGGAGTCCGGAGGGGCGTGGCCAATCTAAGACGGCAGAGAGTTTATCTGGGTCCATTTGTAGTCCCTGGCCAGAGACCAAGTATCCTAGGAAAGGAAGAGATTGACATTCAAACAGACATTTCTCCATTTTGGCATAAAGTTGATTGTCTCGAAGTCTCTGAAGAACCATGCGGACATGCTGGCGGTGTTCCTCTAAGTTGGCAGAAAAAATCAGAATATCGTCCAGATACACAACAACACAGGAATATAAGAGATCACGAAAAATTTCATTAACAAAGTCTTGGAAGACGGCAGGGGCGTTGCACAGGCCAAAGGGCATGACCAGATACTCAAAGTGTCCATCTCTAGTGTTAAATGCAGTTTTCCATTCGTCCCCCTCCCTGATGCGGATGAGATTATAAGCACCTCTTAAGTCCAGTTTGGTAAAGATGTGGGCACCTTGAAGGCGATCAAAGAGTTCTGAGATAAGATGTAGGGGGTAGCGGTTCTTTACCGTGATTTTATTAAGTCCGCGGTAATCAATGCAAGGACGTAGGGAGCCATCTTTTTTGGACACAAAGAAAAATCCAGCTCTGGCAGGAGAGGAGGATTTGCGGATAAACCCCTTTTTTAAATTTTCCTGGATGTATTCGGACATAGCAAGAGTCTCTGGGGCGGACAGAGGATAAATTCTGCCCCGGGGTGGAGTAGTGCCCGGAAGGAGGTCAATAGGACAGTCATAAGGCCTGTGAGGAGGTAAAGTCTCAGCTTGTTTTTTGCAAAATACGTCAGCATAGTCCATATAAGCCTTAGGGAGACCGGTTACAGGGGGAACCACAGGGTCACGGCAGGGAGTACTGGGAACCGGTTTAAGACAGTCCTTGAAACAAGAAGTACCCCAGCTCTTGATCTCTCCTGTGGACCAATCAAGGGTTGGGGAATGGCGTTGAAGCCACGGTAGTCCAAGGAGAATTTCGGAAGTGCAATTGGAGAGGACCAAAAACTCAATTTTTTCGTGATGAGGTCCGATGCACATTAGGAGGGGCTCCGTGCGGTAACGTATGGTACAGTCCAATCTTTCATTGTTAACACAATTGATGTAGAGGGGTCTGGCGAGACTGGTCACTGGGATGTTGAACCTGTTGATGAGGGAGGCCAAAATAAAATTTCCTGCAGATCCGGAATCCAAGAAGGCCATAGTAGAGAAGGAGAAGGTAGAGGCAGATATCCGCACAGGCACAGTAAGGCGTGGAGAAGCAGAGTTGACATCAAGAACTGTCTCACCTTTGTGCGGAGTCAGCGTACGTCTTTCCAGGCGGGGAGGACGGATAGGACAATCCTTCAGGAAGTGTTCGGTACCGGCACAGTACAGGCAAAGATTCTCCATGCGGCGTCGTGTCCTCTCTTGAGGTGTCAAGCGAGACCGGTTAACTTGCATAGCCTCCACGGCGGGAGGCACAGGAACGGATTGCAGAGGACCAGAGGAGAGAGGAGCCGGGGAGAAAAAACGCCTCGTGCGAACAAAGTCCATATCCTGGCGGAGCTCCTGACGCCTTTCGGAAAAACGCATGTCAATGCGAGTGGCTAGATGAATGAGTTCATGCAGGTTAGCAGGAATTTCTCGTGCGGCCAGAACATCTTTAATGTTGCTGGATAGGCCTTTTTTAAAGGTCGCGCAGAGGGCCTCATTATTCCAGGATAATTCGGAAGCAAGAGTACGGAATTGGATGGCGTACTCGCCAACGGAAGAATTACCCTGGACCAGGTTCAGCAGGGCAGTCTCAGCAGAAGAGGCTCGGGCAGGTTCCTCAAAGACACTTCGAATTTCCGAGAAGAAGGAGTGTACAGAGGCAGTGACGGGGTCAGTGCGGTCCCAGAGCGGTGTGGCCCAGGACAGAGCTTTCCCAGACAGAAGGCTGACTACGAAAGCCACCTTAGACCTTTCAGTAGGAAACTGGTCCGACATCATCTCCAAGTGCAGGGAACATTGTGAAAGGAAGCCACGGCAAAACTTAGAGTCCCCATCAAATTTATCGGGCAAGGATAGTCGTAGGCCGGAAGCGGCCACTCGCTGCGGAGGAGGTGCAGGAGCTGGCGGAGGAGATGATTGCTGAAGCTGTGGTAGTAGCTGCTGTAGCATCACGGTCAGTTGAGACAGCTGGTGGCCTTGTTGCGCTATCTGTTGCGACTGCTGGGCGACCACCGTGGTGAGGTCAGCGACAACTGGCAGTGGAACTTTAGCGGGATCCATGGCCGGATCTACTGTCACGATTCGGCTGGCAGGAGGTGGATCCTCTGTGCCAGAGAGGGATTAGCGTGGACCGTGCTAGTGGACCGGTTCTAAGTTACTACTGGTATTCACCAGAGCCCGCCGCAAAGCGGGATGGTCTTGCAGCGGCGGTGGTAACCAGGTCGTATCCACTAGCAACGGCTCAACCTCTCTGACTGCTGAAGATAGGCGCGGTACAAGGGAGTAGACAAGAGCAAGGTCGGACGTAGCAGAAGGTCGGGGCAGGCAGCAAGGATCGTAGTCAGGGGCAACGGCAGGAGGTCTGGAACACAGGCTAGGAACACACAAGGAAACGCTTTCACTGGCACAATGGCAACAAGATCCGGCGAGGGAGTGCAGGGGAAGTGAGGTATACATAGGGAGTGCACAGGTGAACACACTAATTAGAACAACTGCGCCAATCAGTGGCGCAGAGGCCCTTTAAATCGCAGAGACCCGGCGCGCGCGCGCCCTAGGGAGCGGGGCCGCGCGCGCCGGGACAGGACCGACGGAGAGCGAGTCAGGTACGGGAGCCGGGGTGCGCATCGCGAGCGGGCGCCACCCGCATCGCGAATCGCATCCCGGCTGGAGGCGGTATCGCAGCGCACCCGGTCAGTGGATCTGACCGGGGCGCTGCAGTAGCGAGGATGTTGCGAGCGCTCCGGGGAGGAGCGGGGACCCGGAGCGCTCGGCGTAACACCCGGCTGCATCGGGAGGGACCTTACCTGCCTCCTCGGTGTCTGCTCCGTGCCGGGATCCCCTGCATGGCCGGCGCTCTCCTTCGTCGCCATCACGTCGTCGCGCATGCCGTCTCGTCATCCAATAGGAGCGGCGTGCGTAGCGGCGTGATGGCAGCGACAGAGAGCGAGGATACCGGGCAGCAGAGATGTTCCGGAGCGATGGGGACACCCCGGGGACACCGCGACAGCGATGGAGGGCGACATCCAGGGCAGCAGTGACGTGTGGTGACGGTCCGGAGCGGCGGGGACACGTGAGCATTACCTCCTATACCAGTGGTCTTCAACCTGTGGGCCTCCAGATGTTGCAATACTACAACTCCTGGCATGCCCGGACAGCCAACGGCTGTCCGGGCATGCTGGGAGTTGTAGTTTTGCAACATCTGGAGGTCCGCTGGTTAAAGATCACTGTGACCTATACTTTAGATTGTATTCTAGATTTTCCTCATTTAAAATTGGGTGCGTCTTATATGCCGGAGCGTCCTATAGGGTGAAAAATACGGTATATGGCAAACTTTAGTCCACCAGCAGTCACCACTAGAGGGAGCTTTGGGCCCACAGCATACTATTTTGTTTTTTAACTTAACAAAGGGAATCTGACCCCTTAGATATACAAAAGTGTCCCCTACTGGGTTGGCAAGACCACCCTTCCATATATGCGACTACTACTCTCAGTTGACCTTGACTACTCCACCCATCCTCTTTGTGGGCACCACACACATGCTTCCATTGAAACAAAGGAAGTTGCATTTGATTTCAGTAAAATAAAGCATTAAAGGGATTACCTCCGCCATAACTTATAATAGGGGGATTTCATAAGCAAGACCCCACAATTACTATTTCATAGAATAGAAATACAGAGATGGAATTGTGCAAACAGGACGACCACCGAACAAAACTCAACATTGGAATTATTTGTAAGAAGTCTATTGTCCACTGTCATTGTGACAAAGATAAATCTGTAAAGCTGCTCTGAGCCCATATCCCATTCTGACCAGACGCTGTTATGTTAGATCCTGTGAAGTGACTACATAAAGGGCTGGCTTTAATATCAGTATTACTCACCGAAGATTTGGATCTAAATTGTTTTTTGTCCCTGTCTGTGTTCCTGGGCAGATTTAGAACGTGAATCTTTGATTTATTTTCTTTTATGCTCATTGTTGTTGTTTTCTACAGAAGTTGCAAAACCTTTTCTTAGAGAAAATCTTATATATTTTGCTTGCAAATCTAAAAAATACATTCAGACCAAGATGGGATGTTGATCAAATCTGAGGCTGCTAAAGTGACAGCTAGTTCACCCACACTAAGAAAAGTATAGTAGGCTATAGTGTGGATTAAGAGCTGTAAAATGAGGGGTTACTTGCTGAATTTCATTAGTTAGGTGCAGAGTTATGCATGTAAACAGTTTTAAGCCTAAAGCGCCCCAGTGCACATTGGAGGCAGGGAGCCGTCTGGCCAAGCTCCCCTGTCTCCCCCATATTGCCCATCTGCCCCACCCCCTTCATTATTATGCATATGAAGACCTCAGGTAAGCGCTCTGCTCTCTGTGCGCTCAGCTGCAGCATTCATTAGCATAAGGGGTACTCCGGTGTCACATAAAACGAAAATGCATGTAGAATCATAAATAATTGCTTATCTCTGAGCCCCAGTCTCTTCCTAATAGTCACTGTACTTCCTGGTTGAGTCTTTCAATTACCTAAATGCAATGATTTCCCTTAGCACTCCTGTCAGTCCTTGTCCTGAGCTGCTGCAGAACATTGCTCTACAAAGCAGACTAATTTTCCCACAAAACTAATTTGCAAAAGCTGCTGTATTCATTCCTTGTCTGCTCATCTGTCTGTGGCATGTAAGCACAAGACAGCATGCTGTAATTACATCTCATTCTGCCATAAATGTCCCAATAAAGATACAGAGTATATATATATATATGTGTGTGTATATGGCAGTGAGATGGGGATTTAGGCTGCAGGAATTGGAAAGGGGTGGTAAGATCACTCAGGGGCAAGGCTAGAGCTCAGAGACAAGATCCAGCTATGCCTCCGGATACAGCTTAAGATTATGCATCTCCAGAAACACTGCTGAGACAACACCACACTGACAATAAGAGAAGTACACAACTTCCTGTCAGGGGTAATTTAAGCAAAAACATGGTAAAGTAGTACAATTTGTGGTAACACATATTATATTAGTAGGTTAAATATCACAGGGGCAAGGGCATATTATTATTTTTTTTTTTTTTCAAAAAAAAGTTCTAAAACTGATACATCATAAAAAAAAGCACAGCAGGTTTTTTGTTAGTTTTTTTTGCCCATATCATGCACACTCACCATTGGTAGTCACAAGGCACCTTTGTGTTATTCCAGCACAGCTGCATGCATGCATTTTATTACTTTATCTTGTCATGTGATCACCAGTCTGACCAGGGGCGGACACAGACAGCAGAGGGCCCCTGTGCAAAGAATGTGCCTGGGCCCCCCCCCCCCCCCCCCCGGCACTGTGCCCCCTCATGTACCTAAACCCCACCGGAGGGCCTCCACTTACCCCGCACGTGTAGTGTCGCCACTTGCCTTGTCCACTACAGGTGGATGGAACGACTCCTGAGGTGGGCTCCGGGTGGCCCCTGTCCCTCTCAGTGTGTGGCCCAGTGAGTACTCCCCCGGGTCAGCCAGACCCGAATCTAGCTGGGAGGCAGAGGGCAGTGCTCCCCTTTACATTCGCACCCCTGGACTTAGCACGACACCCCTTGGCACCCCCTGGTTCCTTGGCTTCTTATCCTTAGTGATAGAAGTGACTTACAGGCAGGGCCAGACTGGGACCAAAAATAGGCTCAGGCATTTTAAAATAAACAGTCCATTTTTATGGTGGGGGTCTGACTCATGGGACCCCCACCAATCACCTTGGTTCAAGTGGCTCCCGAGATGTTGGAAAGCTGCAACTCCCATCATGTCTGAAGTGACTACAGCTGATGGGACAGCCAGGAGACTACACAATGATATCAGTGACTACAGCTCTGATTGGACAGTTAGGAAAATACACAATGATATCACTGACCTGAGTGACGTCTTCTCTGTTGTCTTTACTTTTCTTCTTCCTCTGGTCCAGACACCAGGACTTCTTCCATCTTCTCTGCAGAGTCTGACACCCGGACATCATTGGTTCCTTAATTTGTCAGTAGATCCTCATCCTCTGTATGATGACAATAATCATTATAACCTTGCCAAATACTGTACCCCCTGAATATAATACTGCCAACCACTGTACCCCCTGAATACTGCCAACCACTGTACCCCCGAATATAATACTGCCAACCACTGTACCCCCGAATATAATACTGCCAACCACTGTACCCCTGAATATAATACTGCCAACCACTGTACCCCTGAATATAATACTGCCAACCACTGTACTCCATGAATATAATACTGCCAACCACTGTACCCCCTGAATATAATACTGCCAACCACTGTACCCCCGAATATAATACTGCCAACCACTGTACCCCCGAATATAATACTGCCAAATACTGTACACCACTGAATCACCCCATACACCCCACGCACTCCATCCTCAGTCTCCTCATCTCCCCCATACACCCCACACACCCCATCCTCAGTCTCCTTATCTCCCCCATACACCCCACACAACCCATCCTCAGTCTAATCATCACCCCCATACACCCCACACACCCCATCCTCAGTCTCCTCATCTCCCCCATACACCCCACACACCCCATCCTCAGTCTCCTCATCTCCCCCATACACCCCACACACCCCATCCTCAGTCTCCTTATCTCCCCCATACACCCCACACAACCCATTCTAAGTCTAATCATCACCCCACGCACCCCATCCTCAGTCTCATCACCCCATACACCCCACACAACCCATCCTCGGTCTCCTCATCACCCCCATATACCCCATCCTCAGTCTCTTCATCACCCCATACACCCCACGGGCCCCATCCTCAGTCTCATCACCCCATACACCCCACGCACCCCATCTTCAGTCTCATCACCCCATACACCCCACACAACCCATCCTCGGTCTCCTCATCACCCCATACACCCCATGCACTCCATCCTCAGTCTCCTCATCACCCCATACACCCCATGCACTCAATCCTCAGTCTCCTCATCACCCCATGCACTCCATCTTGAGTCTCCTCATCCCCCCATGCACTCCATCTTCAGTCTCCTCATCCCCCCATGCACTCCATCTTCAGTCTCCTCATCCCCCCATGCACTCCATCTTCAGTCTCCTCATCCCCCCATGCACTCCATCTTCAGTCTCCTCATCCCCCCATGCACTCCATCTTCAGTCTCCTCATCCCCCCATGCACTCCATCTTCAGTCTCCTCATCCCCCCATGCACTCCATCTTCAGTCTCCTCATCACCCTATGCACTCCATCCTCAGTCTCCTCATCCCCCCATGCACTCCATCTTCAGTCTCCTCATCACCCCATATACCCCACGCAACACATCCTGAGTCTCCTCATCACCCCATATACCCCACGCACTCCATCCTCAGTCTCCTCATCACCCCATACACTCCATCCTCAGTCTCCTCATCACCCCATACACTCCATCCTCAGTCTCCTCATCACCCCATACACCCCACGCAACACATCCTCATTCTCCTCATCACCCCATATACCTTAAGCACCTCATCATTTTTACACAGCTGACACCTCCCCCCCCCAGTCCTTCTCATTAACATTAAACCCCCTAATCACTACACCCCTGACCCCCCTTCTGGTCCTCCTTATGAACACTACGCTCTCCCAGACGCCCAATCCTTCTTATCATTACACCACCAACCTCTTCAACACCCGTCCTGTCCTCTTCATCATCAGTACTCCCCAACCCCCCCACCGCCCTGCACCCGACCGTCGCTCTCCTCACCTTATCTGCTCAGCGATGCGGCCGTGTGAGGCGGGAGGGTTTGCTGCTCCTGTCGCTTCTGCTGGGGTCAGAGGCCATGACACGTGACGTCAGGGGCTTGGAACAGATGTACGTGCCTGCGCGGGGCACGTCTGTTCCCATCAGCCCCTGGCCTGTCCTCTCGCCCGGCCGGTTTAAAGGTAAATTACTGCTGTCAGCGGCAGGTCCGGGACCTGTTGCTGCAGCATATAGTATGAAGTACTGGCAGGGGGCCCTACAGGGGCCCAGACTGTGAGGCCCAGGCTGTAACCTGGGCTACTAGGGGGGCCCCCTAACACGCTGGGCCCCTGTGCAGCCGAACCGGCTGAACAAGTGATATGTCCGCCCCTGAGTCTGACCCACACAATGTTACTTGGCTTAATGTGTGTCAGAGGATATCAGTCCTGGGTCAGCTGACTTCCTGTGAAGTAACGGCTGACATCAGCACCCACCAGATAACTCACCTTCCCAGAACTCTATGCTGTCGCTATTTCTATGGAATCAGGATATATATATATATATATATATATATGGAGGCCCAGTGCGGAAGTTGTACCCCCACACCCTGTCAGACAGGCTCCTTAGAGTGTCCCCAGGGCCTCCCTTGCACCTGCCCCGTAGTGAATATGTTGTTATATGTTGTATAATGTATATAAGGATGTTATAGCTTTAAGAATGTTAACATGTGATCCCCAGGTGTAACCCAGGAGGTATCAGTGACCATGTGACCTAAGGGGGACCTATGGGACCCCACCAGAGTCTCCCCTATAAAATCCCTGGGAGGAGTCTCTTCTCTCTTTCTGCTGAGGTCCAGTGCAGTCAAGTCCTAGAGTGTGTCTGGAGTCCATAGGAGCCTCAAGTCAGTCTAGCAGCCAAAATTCGACAAGTATACTACAACCACAGCATTGTCAGTCTCAAGTCAAGTCAGTCACAGTCATCTATTGTCAAGTCAGAGGGACCTGCACTAATATTGTCCAAATCTACTGCAAGTCCCAGCAAGTCCTTAAGATCTCTGAAGTCACTGGTCACCTCCATGGGCCCTGGCTATACTGTATAGACTGTACCATGTGTCGCTCAGTAAAGCTACCATTGTCCGTAACTTGGCATCTGAGTCATTATTGCCCCTGTGCCTAGCCCAGGATCCAGCGGTATACCTCCGGGTGGTATGGAGGATAAACCACGCCCTGGCGTCACAAATACAAGGGGTTGCCCCTAGGGTAATTCCATCTGCCCTACATCACCCCCCCCCCCCCCATACCACACACATATATATATATATATATATATATATATATATTAGGCGTTGGGGGGGAGGTGATTGTTTTTTGTTTTTTTATTACTTTTGCCATGATTTTCCCAACATTGTAAAAAAATCAGATATTTTTACCGCAATTTTGCAAATTCTGGTAAAAAAGTGTCATTTTTTACCATAGTCTTGGGAAATCTGTGCGGAAACTGCTAAAATGCTGTAAAAATTTGTAAAAAATGCAGTAAGAATTTAACATTTAAATCTTCCTTTAACACTTAGATTGTGGCCTTGTGGGAATATTTCTCTAAAAAACGCACATTAAATAATAATAAACATCAAAACTGCACCTAATGGGAACTGATCTTAACTCATTTATGAGTCTAATGAGTTAATCTGGGTGACCTTCACCACTAGCAGCTTAACTAGATGACCAGGTGCAGTTATCAAACACCACACATGGAAATTCCCGTATGAAAGGGGTACTCTGGTGGAAATTTTTTTTTTTTTTTTTTATCAACTGGTGCCAGAAAGTTAAACAGATTTGGAAATTACTTCTATTTAAAAATCTTAATCCTTCCAGTACTTATCAGCTGCTGTATGCTCCAGAGGAAGTTGTGTAGTTCTTTCCAGTCTGACCACAGCAGAAGCAAATCCCCATAGCAAACCTCTCCTGCTCTGGACAGTTCCTGACATGAACAGAGGGGGGCAGCAGAGAGCACTGTGGTCGGACTTAAAAGAACTACACAACTTCCTGTGGAGTATACAGCAACTGATAAGTACTGGAAGGATTAAGATGTTTAAGTAGAAGTAATTTACAAATCTGTGTAACTTTCTGGCATCAGTTGATTTGAAAACCTTTTTTTTTTTTACACCGGAGTACCCCTTTAAGCATAAATGTCTTGTAAGAGTAGGTTCCTGTCTGCTGCATATTCCATAATTTTTTATGTGGTCATGTCTCCTTCGTAGTGTATAAAGACCCCCTTTCTTTCAACCTTAGTTGTTCCCATATATTAAGGTTCCTGAGATGAGACCCATACTTTTGAGGTAGTATCAGAAGTAGAAGCAAAGACTGTGAGCATCCTGGGTATATCTCACCTGAAATAATCTGGTTTATATTCATGTTTAGGGAGCTATTTCGGGTGTCTAGTCTAGTTGACTCCAAATTCAAAAATTTCTGAATAGTGCCATAATGTAGCATTAAAGGGGTACTCCGCCCCTAGACATCTTATCCCCTATCCAAAGGATAGGGGATAAGATATCAGATCACGGGGGTCCCGCTGCTGGGGACCCCCGAGATCTCGGCTGCAGCACCCACCTCAACGGTTTCCGGCAACGCTGGAGGCTTCGGATCCCGACCACGCGAGCGAAAGAGCGTGACGTCACGGCCCCGCTCCCGTGTGACATCATGCCCCGCCCCTCAATGCAAATCTATGGGAGGGGCCTCCCATAGGCTTGCATTGAGGGGGCGGAGCGTGACGTCACACGGGGCGCAGCCGTGACGTCACAACGCTCCGGTCCCGTGATCGACAGTAATCAGACCCAGAGCGAACACGCTCCGGGAACTGATTATAACGGGGGGGGGGGGGGGGGGGGAGGGGCGTGCAAGATCATTAGCGGTCCCCAGTGGTGGGACCCCCGCGATCAGGCATCTTATCCCCTATATATAGGGGATAAGATGTCTAAGCACCGGGGTACCCCTTTAAATTGGCTTCATATTTAGCAAATCCGAGTAGACAAGGGGTAGGGTCAAAGGTGAAATAACAATCCTAAACAGAACAAATAAGATTAGTTATTTTACTGTAAAGTTGTCATAACATCTCCAGATTAGACCAATTCTATACAGGGACTGACACAGTATAAAAGCTTTGTTTACTTCTGTATAATATATTGATTATAATCTGATGCATTTACATGCCTTATATGTTAGATGGATTTATCATTCTTTATAAGGTTTCATTATATTGGTATAAATTGATACATTGCAACGAGGAAATCATTACTAAGAAATCACTATTGTAACAAGCAGGACACATGAACAAAAAAAACTTAAAATAATAAAGGAACCTTTTGAGAATACTTGAATCCGGAGAAGGGCTGATGAAATGAGAGAACACTGCGGCAGACTTCATATAGATGGAGCTCGATCTGTAGGCGCCATGTGCCAGAAATGCCTTGATTAAATCTATCTTTAGACCTCGCAAATAATCAGGACTTTCTTCTCCACCACGCACTCTCTGCAATATCTATCAGATGTAACTGAACTGGTAAAGCAAACTCTTTTAAGAAAAAAATGAATGAGAAATAACACCGGAAATTACTATTTTTGCTACTTGATTTCGATCCCTCATTATGGTCATCATTGAATATTAATTCAATATTAACTAATGTAAAACTAGAAGAACATTTTTCAATGATAACAAAAACAGGTAACCCCATCTATCAATGATGATCTACTTTGGGAAGCCCCAAAACCCCTAAAGTTGCCATCTAGAAAACAAAAGTCCCTCTTAAATCTAGCTTTAAATGGGTACTCCGCCCCTAGACATTTTATCCCCTATCCTTTGGATAAGTTGTCTGAATTTGAGGGTCCCGCCACTGGGGCCCCCCGCGATCTCGGCTGCGGCACCCCAGACATCTGGAGCACGGAGCGAACTTTGGGCCAGCGGCTCGTGACATCACGGTCATGCCCTGCTCGTGACGTCATGGCCACGCCCCTCAATGCAAGTCTGAGGGAGCGTGACTGCCATCACGGCCTTCTCCCATAGACTTGTATTGAGGGGGTGTCATGAGGAGGGCGTGACCGTGACGTCACGAGCTTTCGGCGCTGCACCCGACACTCTAAGCGAACACCGGGTGCAGCAGGGAGATCACGGGGGTCCCAGTGGCAGGACCCCCCGCGATCAGACATCTTATCCCTCATGCTTTGGATAGGGGATAAGATATCTAGGGGAGGAGTACCCCAATAAGGCTATGTTCACACACTGCTTTTGAAACCTAATTTTGAGGTTCAAAAAATGTCTGTTTTGAGGCACAGAAATGGAGTTTTGTTTTAGCCTTTTTTTTATTTTTTTGGCCATTTTTTTGTTTGTTTTTGCAGCAATTTTTTACCTGTAATTGTAGCCATGTACAAACTGCCCTGTTTCGCATTGTCTGTTTGGATGGGGAGTTTTTATAAAATTGGAGAAGGTGCTGAAAAAAGGAGGGAATGTAAGGTGTTTAGCAGATTTAACAGACATAAGTTGGGGAAGTTCTTATAGTGGTCTGGTCTTAATGGAAAAGATAATGAAAGAGGACAAGTCTAATCAGAGAGACCATCACCTAGTCACTGGATGTAACTGCACTGTAATCACTTAAACTGTGGTCTGAGTTGGTCTCTACCACTATATAGAGATTATATTCTGGAATATTTGTCTGTGTGTAGTGTCCCATTACATGCCGCATGCCTCTGAGTCTTACACGTACCATAGAGAATCAGTTCATTTAGAGAGAACTATCAGAAGAGCCACATTTCTCAAGGTCTATGACGTGACATACTCCTGGCCATCTCTACGCATTGGCATCCAATTATGTGTCTCAAGTCTGTATGATCTCAAGTGTCTTCTACTATATCAGATCCACATCACCAAGTAAACATCAAATTGTTATTTATAAATCCTGGCTTTTGAAGTGTTCATTTCCTGGGGCCTTGATATGAATAGCAGCTTCCTTGAAGTAGTGGTTAGTGGGAACATTCATTTCATCATAGGATTGCATCACTACTTCCACATGACACTATAACCCTCATCATCCACCATTCACTGTATAACTACCCTACTTCTGATGTCATAAACCTGACAATGTGCCAGATAAATACCCATACTAACTATCTCTCCTTCCTGCTATACCACAAAATAACATGAATAGGGATATGCAGTCTGAGCAGTTCTCAACTATGGAGTAAATGCATGAAGTGAGTGAAATAACAGAAACTACCAGATACAGAAACTAAGAGCACACAAGAATTTACTAAGGACCCACTGGACTGACTAGGAAAAAGATAGGCTAAAAAAACTAGAGCAATATCAGGACTACTGGGTTTAAAGGCACAAAACATATGATATTATCTGTACTATTCTGTAAAAGTCAAGGATCTTTAAAGAGAGGCTTAACAACCAGAAACTCCTACTCCAAACAAGCCCTGAGCTAAGCAGCAAGATCCTGTCTAATATAGCTTACTTCATGGAACGCCATCTGCAACAAAGTTAAAGGGGTATTCCAGGCAAAAACTTTTTTTATATATCAACTGGCTCCGGAAAGTTAAACAGATTTGTAAATTACTTCTATTAAAAAATCTTAATCCTTCCAATAGTTATTAGCTTCTGAAGTTTTCTGTCTAACTGCTCAATGATGATGTCATGTCACGGGAGCTGTGCATGATGGGAGAATATCCCTTGCATGATGGGAGAATATCCCCATAGGAGCTGGATAGCTCCCGGGATGTGAGTCATCAGAAAGCAGTTAGACAGAAAACAGCAACTCAACTTCAGAAGCTAATAACTATTGGAAGGATTAAGATTTTTTAATAGAAGTAATTTACAAATCTGTTTAACTTTCCGGAGCCAGTTGATATATAAAAAAAAGTTTTTGCCTGGAATACCACTTTAATATACACTGCTCAAAAAAAATAAAAGGAACACTAAGATAACACATCCTAGATCTGAATGAATGAACTAATCATATGAAATACTTTCGTCTTTACATAGCTGAATGCGCTGACAACAAAATCACACAAAAATTATCAATGGAAATCAAATTTATCAACCCATGGAGGTCTGGATATGGAGTCACACTCAAAATCACAGTGGAAAACCACACTACAGGCTGATCCAACTTTATGTAATGTCCTTAAAACAAAATAAGGTTCAGTAGTGTGTGTGGCCTCCACGTGTCTATATGACCTCCCTACAATGCCTGGACATGCTCCTGATGAGGTGGCGGATGGTCTCCCATGGGATGTCCTCCCAGACCTGGACTAAAGCATCCGCCAACTCCTGGACAGTCTGTGGTGCAACATCGCGTTGGTGGATCGAGCGAGACATGATGTCCCAGATGTGCTCAATCGGATTCAGGTCTGTGGAACGGGCGGCCAGTCCATAGCATCAATACCTTCCTCTTGCAGGAACTGCTGACACACTCCACCACATGAGGTCTAGCATTGTCTTGCAATAGGAGGAACCCAGGGCCAACCGCACCAGCATATGGTCTCACAAGGGGTCTGAGGATCTCATCTCGGTACCTAATGGCAGTCAGGCTACCTCTGGAAAGCACATGGAGAGCTGTGCGTCCCCCCAAAGAAATGCCACCCCACACCATTACTGACCCACTGCCAAACTGGTCATGCTGGAGGAAGTTGCAGGCAGCGTGTCATGTCTGTCACGTGCTCAGTGTGAACCTGCTTTCATCTGTGAGGAGCACAGGGCGCCAGTGGCGAATTTGCCCATCTTGGTGTTTTCTGGCAGATGCCAAACGTCCTGCATGGTGTTGGGGAGGTCAGGCCCCCATGGAGTCTGTTTGAGTGGTAACATGCACATTTGTGGCCTGCTGTAGGTCATTTTGCAGGGTTCTGGCAGTGCCCCTCCTGCTCCTCCTTGCACAAAGGCGGAGGTAGTGGTCCTGCTGATGGGTTCTTTCCCTCCTACGGCCTCCTCCACGTCTCCTGATGTACTGGCCTGTCTCCTGGTAGCACCTCCATGCTCTAGACACTACACTGACAGACACAGGAAACCTTCTTGCCACCGCTCGCATTGATGTGCCATCCTGGATGAGCTGCACTACCTGAGCCACTTGTGTGAGTTGTAGATTCCGTCTCATGCTACCACTAGAGTGAAAGCACTGCCAGCATTCAAAGGGACCAAAACATCAGCCGGGAAGCATAGGAACTGAGAAATGGTATGTGGTCACCACTTGCAGAACCACTCCTTTATTGGGGTGTCTTGCTAATTGCCTATAATTTCCACCTGTTGTCTGTTCCATTTGCACAACAGCATGTGAAATTGATTGTCAATCAGTGTTGCTTCCTGAGTGGACAGTGTGATCTCACAGAAGTGTCATTGACTTGGTGTTACATTGTGTTGCTTAAGTGTTCCCTTTAATTTTTTTGAGCAGTGTATGGTGTCCCAGTACAGGACATGGTCCTGTACCATCTCTAGGACCCCCCGGAAGAGTCCCTGCAGTCCATAGGGCTCTCCTGCAGGGCTCACCCCTTGCTCACCTTCTGTTAATGCATTGTAAATGTGTTGTGTACATATTGTTCATTACACATAAAGTTGTACAAATGTATAAAGGTTAGTCATATGTGAACCACTGTCATGTGACATTACACTGTGCAATGGGCACAGGAACCACAGGCTTTGCAACCAATGGGCTTTAGTCCAGCCCCCTTAGTACATAAGGGGCTGTAGTCTCTCAGTCAGCTCTCTTGCTCTCTTAGTTCCTGGCTACAAAGCAAGCACAATCTCTGCATCTACTAAATTCATCTCATCTAGGCCAAAGCCTAAAGAACCTGCAGCCACTTCCAAACATGAGTTATCAAGCTCTATGTACAATTCTAGTGACTACTACTCAACTCAAGAATAATATTAGTAGCACAGTGGCCTGCATAAATCATCTCAATACTACAAGTCCCAGCAAGCCTGTGAGGTATCCTGCATCCCGGTTGCCTCTAGATAAACTGCATAACTGTAAAGACTGTTTAATAAGAATTCCAAGTGAAAGTTCCAGTTATTTTCACAATTCCTGCTGTGGACATTCCTTTATTGCCTGCCATTTCTGGGTTGGTTGTCGGCAGGGCCTTGTACAGAAAACAACCATATCCTGGCGTCACGATTAATCAGGAGTTAATAACACCTTACCCCACAGGGTTAATACCATCAGACCCTGCTACACCACTGCAACACCCCAGCACCACAATTGTATATATATATATATATGAATCTGCAGCAAAGAGGATTGCTTTGCATTCCCCTTTATACCATCGGTATTCCTGGGGTATTGGGCTCGATGTATAGTTTTATTGAACTTCTAATAACTTTAACTGTGTTCATTATCCAGGCTACTAAATGAGAGATGCCGCTTGGCAATTGTCCATCGCATCGACTGAATACAGGCTGCCAAGTGTTGAGGCACAGTCTGGTAATCATATTCAGTGCTTTGAATAGATGGTTATGAAGTAGTTATAGCTTTGCTGCCTTGGAAGGGAACATCATTTGGGCATCAGAAGATATTGAGTTATACATAATGATTTATCTCCATTCAGGAAACTCTATGATTAGGCATTGTGGGGGATTGGTGACTGGTGCAGGCCGTCTCTATAAAGTATATTCCTTTTAGGATTTCTTGGGTCTTGTATAGTAATTATGCTTCCAAAGTCCAGTTCATGTAAAATTATCACCGATTATTGCTTATTGTGAATGTACACATATAACAGTCACATGAGCAAACACAGAACATGGGAGGAAACAGCTGGTGCTTGGATAACCTGATGAGCCTACCGCAATACTCAGACAGAAAAGTCCTATGTCGGCTAGGAGGCGCGCACCAGAGGAATGTGAACAATTGCTGACTTTATTAAGTTATACAACTTATAACTCAAATGGGACAACGAGTTTCAAAGGTTCATCCTTCTTCTTCAGGTCCTTGAATATCTACATTATTCATCGTTCATCTTATCCAGGCATCCGCCCTGTTGATGCTCTCTTTTATGCGCACAGGTGACGTCTTCTCTATAGTCTTTCCTTATCTAATTTAGATAGTACATACCGCCGGGACCAGCTAAATCTTCTCGCTGCAGAACTTGACGCCCGGATGGCTCCTCACTATGTCAGCTGAGTCTGATCCTCTATATGAAAATGATAATTATTATAATACTGCCAAACTCTGTATCCCCTGAATATAATTCTGGCACACACCGTACCTCTGAATATAAAACTACCACACACTGTACCTCTGAATATAAAACTACCACATACTGTACCATCTGAATATAATACTGCCACATACTGCGCTCTCTGAATATATTATATGTGAGGGGCACATGATGGGGCATTATAAGTGTGGGGCACAGGACAGGGGGCATTATAAGTGTGGGGCACAGGACAGGGGGCATTATAAGTGTGGGGCACATGACAGGGGGCATTATAAGTGTGGGGCACATGACAGGGGGCATTATAAGTGTGGGGCACTTGACCGGGGGCACAGAAAAGGGGGTATTATATGTTAGGGGCACATGATGGGGTCATTATATGTGAAGGGCACAGCACAGGGGCATTACATGTAAGAGGCACATGACAGGGGGGCCCCCTGTAAAGTGCCCCACACTTAGAATTCCCCCTGTGATGTGCTCTTCACATTAAATTTCCCCCGTTTATGTGCTCCCCAAGTTTCACTTACTGGTTCCTAAGCTTACTGCTTGCTCTCAGTGTGCCAGCCGCGGGGACGTGTTTCCGGGCGCCGGCGCGATGATGTGACGTCATCGCTCCGGCCAGCCGTAGATCGCGTCCCTGAGGCTCACACGCTGCAAGCAAGGAGCAAGGAGGAATGGTGGAGCGGCTGAGCTGACAGCTTCCGCTCCACTATGATAGAGTTCCGAGTGGGGGATGGGCGGCAATCTCGGGGGGGATGGGTGGCAATCTCGGGGGGGATGGGCGGCAATCTCGGGGGGGGGGGGGCGGCAGCGGCAATCTGGGGGGGGGGGGGCTTTAGCGGCAATCTACTGCAGTATGTGACAAGACAAGTATGTTAGTGGCATGCGAGCTGTGTTGGCCACTAGGCGCTCCTGTTGCTATGGCGCCCTGTGCGGCCGCACAGCTCGCACACCCCAGATGCCGGCCCTGCCTGCAAATCCACTAAGGGCCTAGCAACAAGAGACAGAAGGTTGCTCCGTAGGACCTGTACACAAAACACGGACATTGTTTCTGTGATGCTTTGTCTGTGGGGTGGTGTGGCCCAGAGCCGGGGGCTTGGTTGGGCAGCAATGGGGCTGTCTTACCACTGAGTCATTCCCCCTGTAGGCTTGGTGTCGCAGCGGCAGTGGTCGCTTCCTAGCAATACACCAGCGTTAGTTTAGAGACCCACTCTTATCAGGTGACCTTGACGTTGCGAGTGGGGTTGCATGTTTTGATCCAAAGGTACAATAACAACTGTGAGTTTTTGAGATTATGCTGAGAAGCAGTTCAAGTTGTGGATGTGCGGCCTCTGTTTCTCTATTATTGAGGTACGCCAAAACAATGTCCCTCAACGCCAGGACCATATGTTACCACTACTCCAGTGACTAAATAATGCCATCATACTGTTACTAAATAATACCTTCACAACCACATTTTACCAGCAGAAAGTGACTTCCATACATTTAGTAAATTAAAACACATTCAAGTGACCATACAGTAACAGATACCAGTTTTCTGCTTAGAGATTGCAACTGAAATCTACGCCAGCTCATAGATGGTATATAATGCAATCTGTGGCAAATGGACAGCCATGCCTGCGCCTCTTAATAAATCTGTAGCCAGTGAGAATTTCTGTAGAAGATAGGGGGGCCATGGAGAAGATCTAAATGGACCACCTATTGCACCACCCACAGGTCAGAAAGGTTGAGTGTTTACCTCTTTGCTTTCCATAACCCTTAGACTAATACCCCTATCCGCAGTTCCCTGGGCAGAGTCCTCAGTTTCCTACCAGTAGCAAAAAAAAAAAAAAAAATGTAACCAACCAGGTCTGGGTCCCCTTTCTCCATGGGCTCTATAACATTTGCATGATTTGTCTTTATGGTATGTACCCCCTTGTGTTTAGCAATTTACTCTAAAGACCAGCTTGTAAAATTGAGTGAGTTAGTCTGCACACTTGCAGCACACTGGGCCATACTGGATGCTGGTGACCATTCCCTCGTTTGGATTTTTTAGAACCCTCTGCCAGAGCATTGAGCCAGGTATGCATGTGTATGGGGGGATTAAAAGATATATTCGTTGGTCATTTGGTTCATAAATGTGATGTGTATGTCCAGGTTTAGACTCCTGCACGGCTAGTGTTTGTTGAGGAGGATTACCATGCACCAATAAACATGGCACTGTGGACCATCCATTCTCACAATGAGTAGGTGTCCCCTCAATCCTAGCAATTTACTATCACTTTCTGTGCTGGAAATGCCCTTATTAGGAAAATCCACACATAGCAGATTTGTTTGTTATGGAGGCAGTGCGCACGATGGGCTAACAGCACTAGTGATCATCAGACTGCCTATGACATACATGCGCAGCCGATCAGCTGATTGGTGCACGCACTTGTCCAAGTTCCTGTGGTTCTATGACAGACCCCACTCACCTGCCCTTCATGGAGTACATCTGAATAACTGTTGCTGCTGCCATGTTAGACTATAGATGATGACTCATTTTGTTCCCTCTTTGACACCCTTATTGCATCGTGGGGTGCCTGAGTGATTGGCCCAATTTTAGACCAAGGTATGATTCTTATGCACTTTTCATTAACTATGGCATCCTTTTGGAGTGATTATTCTTTGTTAATCCTGTCTTATGTCCCCTGATGAACCTCATCATTTTAAGGAGGGAAAATAGGTAGGGAATGGTGTTTGACAGGAATTGTTTGCTAGGATTACAATTGGGGGTAATCCTTGAATTATTGACGTATAATCATACAGAATCAGTAACTATTGATTGTGACCCTTTTGGTGTAATCAAATTTTACTTGCCTCTACTTGAATTATCCAGAGGACTTTTTGGTTGATAAACTTTACATATGTTAAAGGGGTACTCCGCTGCTCAGCGTTTGGAACAAACTGTTCCGAACGCTGGAGCCGGCACCCGGAGCACGTGACGTCATAGCGCCGCCCCCTCATGATGTCACGTCCTGCCCCTTCAATGCAAGTCTATCCCCTCCCATAGACTTGCATTGAGGGGGTAGGGCGTGACATCATGACGGGGCTATGACGTCACGAGCTCCCAGCGCCGGCACCAGCGTTTGGAACAGTTTGTTGCAAACGTTGAGCAGCGGATGTGATAGTTGTACAGTTAGTACGGTTGAAAAAAGACACATGTCCACCAAGTTCAACCTAGGAGGGGATGATATGGATAAAGGGAAGGGGTATGGGTGGATGAAGAAGAGGAAAATTTATACTATAATACTAGATACACATTAATGTTATTTGGTTTATGACTGTATCTAAGCCTGTTTTGAAGCCCTCAACTATTTTACTGTAACCACTTCCTCAGCTAGACTGTTCCATATGAAAGTGGATGCCCCCTTGTAATCACGACAAGGGGGCATTCGCTACGTCTAGAGACAGGGATTCTTTACTATAAGAGCAGTGTCACGATTCGGCTGGCAGGAGGTGGATCCTCTGTGCCAGAGAGGGATTGGCGTGGACCGTGCTAGTGGACCGGTTCTAAGTTACTACTGGTATTCACCAGAGCCCGCCGCAAAGCGGGATGGTCTTGCAGCGGCGGTAGTAACCAGGTCGTATCCACTAGCAACGGCTCAACCTCTCTGACTGCTGAAGATAGGCGCGGTACAAGGGAGTAGACAAGAGCAAGGTCGGACGTAGCAGAAGGTCGGGGCAGGCAGCAAGGATCGTAGTCAGGGGCAACGGCAGGAGGTCTGGAACACAGGCTAGGAACACACTAGGAAACGCTTTCACTGGCACAATGGCAACAAGATCCGGTGAGGGAGCGCAGGGGAAGCGAGGCATACACAGGGAGTGCACAGGTGAACACACTAATTAGACCAACTGCGCCAATCAGTGGCGCAGTGGCCCTTTAAATCGCAGAGACCCGGCGCGCGCGCGCCCTAGGGAGCGGAGCCGCGCGCGCCGGGACAGGACCGACCGAGAGCGAGTCAGGTACGGGAGCCGGGGTGCGAATCGCGAGCGGGCGCCACCCGCATCGCGAATCGCATCCCGGCTGGGGGCGGTATCGCAGCGCACCCGGTCAGTAGATCTGACCGGGGCGCTGCAGTAGCGAGGATGTTGCGAGCGCTCCGGGGAGGAGCGGGGACCCGGAGCGCTCGGCGTAACAGTACCCCCCCCCTTGGGTCTCCCCCTCTTCTTGGAGCCTGAGAACCTGAGGACCAGACTTTTGTCTAGGATGTTGTCCTCAGGTTCCCAGGATCTCTCTTCAGGACCACAGCCCTCCCAATCAACCAAAAAAATTTTTTTCCCTCTGACCGTCTTGGAGGCCAGTATCTCCTTCACGGAGAAGATGTCAGAAGAACCGGAAACAGGAGTGGGAGAAACAAGTTTGGGAGAGAAACGGTTGATGATGAGTGGTTTAAGGAGAGAGACATGAAAGGCATTGGGAATACGAAGAGAAGGAGGAAGAAGAAGTTTGTAAGAGACAGGATTAATTTGGCACAAGATTTTGAAAGGACCCAGATAGCGTGGTCCCAGTTTGTAACTGGGGACACGGAAGCGGACATATTTAGCGGAGAGCCATACCTTGTCTCCGGGAGCAAAAATGGGGGGAGCTCTTCTTTTCTTATCGGCAAACTTTTTCATGCGAGAAGAAGCCTGTAAAAGAGAATTTTGGGTCTCTTTCCATATGGTGGAAAGATCACGAGTCACTTCATCCACAGCGGGCAAACCAGAGGGCAAGGGAGTAGGGAGGGGGGGAAGAGGGTGACGGCCGTACACCACGAAAAATGGGGATTTAGCAGAAGATTCAGAGACTCTGAAGTTGTACGAGAATTCGGCCCATGGTAGAAGATCTGCCCAGTCATCCTGGCGGGAGGAAACAAAATGCCGTAAATAGTCACCCAGGACCTGGTTAATTCTTTCTACTTGCCCATTGGATTGAGGATGATAAGCAGAAGAGAAGTTTAATTTAATCTTGAGTTGTTTACAGAGAGCCCTCCAGAATTTAGACACGAATTGGACGCCTCTATCCGAGACGATCTGCGTGGGCAAACCGTGAAGACGAAAAATGTGTACAAAAAATTGTTTTGCCAACTGAGGCGCTGAAGGAAGACCAGGAAGAGGAATAAAATGTGCCATCTTGGAAAATCGATCAACGACCACCCAAACAACAGTGTTGCCACGGGATGGGGGTAAGTCTGTAATAAAGTCCATACCAATCAGAGACCAAGGCTGTTCGGGGACAGGCAGAGGATGAAGGAGACCGGCAGGCTTCTGGCGAGGAGTCTTATCCCGGGCACAGACAGTACAAGCCCGCACAAAATCAACAACGTCCGTCTCCAGAGTCGGCCACCAATAGAAACGAGAGATGAGTTGCAAGGACTTTTTGATGCCCGCATGGCCTGCGAGGTGGGAGGAGTGACCCCATTTGAGAAACCCGAGACGTTGGCGTGGAGAAACGAAGGTCTTCCCTGGAGGAGTTTGCCTGATGGAGACTGGAGAAGTGGAGATCAGACAGTCAGGAGGAATGATGTGTTGCGGAGAGACCTCTACTTCCGAGGCATCCGAGGAACGAGAGAGAGCATCGGCCCTAATGTTCTTGTCGGCAGGGCGAAAATGAATTTCAAAGTTAAAACGGGCAAAGAACAACGACCACCTGGCCTGGCGAGGATTCAGCCATTGGGCAGACTGGAGATAGGAGAGATTCTTGTGATCGGTGTAAATGATAACTGGAAATTTTGATCCCTCCAGCAGATGCCTTCATTCCTCAAGTGCCAATTTAATGGCCAGTAGTTCTCGATCCCCGATGGAGTAGTTCCTCTCCGCCGGAGAGAAGGTCCTAGAAAAAAAACCACAAGTAACAGCATGCCCGGAAGAGTTTTTTTGTAGAAGGACCGCTCCAGCTCCCACTGAGGAGGCATCAACCTCCAATAGGAAGGGTTTAGATGGGTCAGGTCTGGAGAGCACGGGAGCAGAAGAAAAGGCAGACTTGAGCCGTTTAAATGCGTCTTCCGCTTGGGGAGACCAGGACTTAGGATTGGCATTCTTCTTGGTTAAAGCCACGATAGGAGCCACAATAGTGGAAAAATGTGGAATAAATTGTCTGTAATAATTGGCGAACCCCAAAAAACGTTGGATAGCACGGAGTCCGGAGGGGCGTATCCAATCTAAGACGGCAGAGAGTTTATCTGGGTCCATTTGTAGTCCCTGGCCAGAGACCAAGTATCCTAGGAAAGGAAGAGATTGACATTCAAACAGACATTTCTCCATTTTGGCATAAAGTTGATTGTCTCGAAGTCTCTGAAGAACCATGCGGACATGCTGGCGATGTTCTTCTAAGTTGGCAGAAAAAATCAGAATATCGTCAAGATACACAACAACACAGGAATATAAGAGATCACGAAAAATTTCATTAACAAAGTCTTGGAAGACGGCAGGGGCGTTGCACAGGCCAAAGGGCATGACTAGATACTCAAAGTGTCCATCTCTGGTGTTAAATGCAGTTTTCCATTCGTCCCCCTCCCTGATGCGGATGAGATTATAAGGACCTCTTAAGTCCAGTTTGGTAAAGATGTGGGCACCTTGAAGGCGATCAAAGAGTTCTGAGATAAGAGGTAGGGGGTAGCGGTTCTTTACCGTGATTTTATTAAGTCCGCGGTAATCAATGCAAGGACGTAGGGAGCCATCTTTTTTGGACACAAAGAAAAATCCAGCTCCGGCAGGAGAGGAGGATTTGCGGATAAACCCCTTTTTAAATTTTCCTGGATGTATTCAGACATAGCAAGAGTCTCTGGGGCGGACAGAGGATAAATTCTGCCCCGGGGTGGAGTAGTGCCCGGGAGGAGGTCAATAGGACAGTCATAAGGCCTGTGAGGAGGTAAAGTCTCAGCTTGTTTTTTGCAAAATACGTCAGCATAGTCCATATAAGCCTTAGGGAGACCGGTTACAGGGGGACCCACAGGGTCACGGCAGGGAGTTCTGGGAACCGGTTTAAGACAGTCCTTGAAACAAGAAGTACCCCAGCTCTTGATCTCTCCTGTGGACCAATCAAGGGTTGGGGAATGGCGTTGAAGCCACGGTAGTCCAAGGAGAATTTCGGAAGTGCAATTGGAGAGGACCAAAAACTCAATTTTTTCGTGATGAGGTCCGATGCACATTAGGAGGGGTTCCGTGCGGTAACGCACGGCACAGTCCAATCTTTCATTGTTAACACAATTGATGTAGAGGGGTCTGGCGAGACTGGTCACTGGGATGTTGAACCTGTTGATGAGAGAGGCCAAAATAAAATTTCCTGCAGATCCGGAATCCAAGAAGGCCTTAGTGGAGAAGGAGAAGGTAGAGGCAGATATCCGCACAGGCACAGTAAGGCGTGGAGAAGCAGAGTTGACATCAAGAACTGTCTCACCTTTGTGCGGAGTCAGCGTACGTCTTTACAGGCGGGGAGGACGGATAGGACAATCCTTCAGGAAGTGTTCGGTACCGGTACAGTACAGGCAAAGATTCTCCATGCGGCGTCGTGTCCTCTCTTGAGGTGTCAAGCGAGACCGGTCAACTTGCATAGCCTCCACGGCGGGAGGCACAGGAACGGATTGCAGAGGACCAGAGGAGAGAGGAGCCGGGGAGAAAAAACGCCTCGTGCGAACAAAGTCCATATCCTGGCGGAGCTCCTGACGCCTTTCGGAAAAACGCATGTCAATGCGAGTGGCTAGATGAATGAGTTCATGCAGGTTAGCAGGAATTTCTCGTGCGGCCAGAACATCTTTAATGTTGCTGGATAGGCCTTTTTTAAAGGTCGCGCAGAGGGCCTCATTATTCCAGGATAATTCGGAAGCAAGAGTACGGAATTGGATGGCGTACTCGCCAACGGAAGAATTACCCTGGACCAGGTTCAGCAGGGCAGTCTCAGCAGAAGAGGCTCGGGCAGGTTCCTCAAAGACACTTCGAATTTCCGAGAAGAAGGAGTGTACAGAGGCAGTGACGGGGTCATTGCGGTCCCAGAGCGGTGTGGCCCATGACAGAGCTTTCCCAGACAGAAGGCTGACTACGAAAGCCACCTTAGACCTTTCAGTAGGAAACTGGTCCGACATCATCTCCAAGTGCAGGGAACATTGCGAAAGAAAGCCACGGCAAAACTTAGAGTCCCCATCAAATTTATCCGGCAAGGATAGTCGTAGGCCGGAAGCGGCCACTCGCTGCGGAGGAGGTGCAGGAGCTGGCGGAGGAGATGATTGCTGGAGCTGTGGTAGTAGCTGCTGTAGCATCACGGTCAGTTGAGACAGCTGATGGCCTTGTTGCGCTATCTGTTGCGACTGCTGGGCGACCACCGTGGTGAGGTCGGCGACAACTGGCAGTGGAACTTCAGCGGGATCCATGGCCGGATCTACTGTCACGATTCGGCTGGCAGGAGGTGGATCCTCTGTGCCAGAGAGGGATTGGCGTGGACCGTGCTAGTGGACCGGTTCTAAGTTACTACTCGTATTCACCAGAGCCCGCCGCAAAGCGGGATGGTCTTGCAGCGGCGGTAGTAACCAGGTCGTATCCACTAGCAACGGCTCAACCTCTCTGACTGCTGAAGATAGGCGCGGTACAAGGGAGTAGACAAGAGCAAGGTCGGACGTAGCAGAAGGTCGGGGCAGGCAGCAAGGATCGTAGTCAGGGGCAACGGCAGGAGGTCTGGAACACAGGCTAGGAACACACTAGGAAACGCTTTCACTGGCACAATGGCAACAAGATCCGGCGAGGGAGCGCAGGGGAAGCGAGGCATACACAGGGAGTGCACAGGTGAACACACTAATTAGACCAACTGCGCCAATCAGTGGCGCAGTGGCCCTTTAAATCGCAGAGACCCGGCGCGCGCGCGGCCCCGCTCCCTCGGGACAGGACCGACAGAGAGCGAGTCAGGTACGGGAGCCGGGGTGCGCATCGCGAACGGGCACCACCCACATCGC
This sequence comes from Hyla sarda, assembly GCF_029499605.1. Classification (NCBI taxonomy): domain Eukaryota; kingdom Metazoa; phylum Chordata; class Amphibia; order Anura; family Hylidae; genus Hyla; species Hyla sarda. The sequence continues at coordinate 49,190,602 of NC_079191.1, read as the reverse complement.
GAATCGCATCCCGGCTGGGGGCGGTATCGCAGCGCACCCGGTCAGTAGATCTGACCGGGGCGCTGCAGTAGCGAGGATGTTGCGAGCGCTCCGGGGAGGAGCGGGGACCCGGAGCGCTCGGCGTAACAAGCAGTGAGACTATGGAACTCTCATGATGTTGTGATGTCTGACTCAATAAGTTCAAGGGGGGCCTGGATATTTTTCTGGAAAAAATAGAACATTACAGATTATGGATACTAGATTTATAGTGATAGAACGTTGATCCAGGGATTTATTCTGATACCATTTTGGAGTCGGGAAGGAATTTTTCCTCTGTCATGGGGCAATTGGCATCGGCCTCATGGGGGGGGGAGTTGCCTCCTCTGGATCAATACAGTAGGGTTATAGGTTGAACTCGATGGACTCTTTTCAACCTTACAAACCATGTAAGGCTGGGTTCACACCACGTTTTTCAAATTCGGTAACCGTATACGGTTTTCCGCAAAAAAACGTATACGACCATATCCGAAACCGTATGCATAGAGAATGCATTGTAAACCGTATTCCAAATGTTGTGTACGGTTGCATCCGTTTGGCCTCGGATACGGTTTTGCCGATTTTTCAACCGTAGGCAAAAACGCTATCGACCACGTTTCTGCCTCCGGTTGGAAAACCGTATGCGAACCGTCTGCGGTTCTTTTAACATTGTTGTCTATGAGAACCGTACACAGAATTTCAGAATACGGTTTTGCACACGGTTTTTCTAATCCGTTTTTGGAGTTGACACATGCGCAGATTGGAATTTCAATAGAACAATAGTAACTTTATTAAATTGCTGGAAAACAAATTCCAACAAAATAGCAAAACCGTTGGCAAAAACTCATGCAAACGGATAGAACCGTACGGGGAAAAAAACGAATACGTTTTAATTTCGAGTCATACAGTTGTATATGGTTGCATACGGTTTTTGCCATACGTTTTTTAGCGGAAAAACGTATACAGTAACCGTATTTGAAAAACGTGGTGTGAACCCAGCCTTACTATGTTAACACTGACTACATTGCCACATGGTACTGGAACCGCATTCAATTATTCATGCACAGTAACAATTACCATAATGCATTCATTTTATATTGTTTTATTTCTTAATTCGGAATCCTACAATAAATATTTACTCATCAATTGTTATTATATTTCCCTTCCATCCGTAACAAAGGTAGCGGTTAAAAAATAAATAAATAAAGATATTATGTTTGCTTTTCAAAGTTGCCGTCGACTGCAAATCCAGTCTTTTGTGGCTGAGATTCGTCACCCGTAGCCGTGTTTGCTTCCATAAATATTTGTAAATGATAGGGAGATGACATTTGGAAGGAAAGTAAATGGTACATACTACAGCGGCTCATTTGCTCAGCAAGAAGTTGTCGGTCTTTGTTTTTCTTTCTTTTTTTATTTTTATTACTTATACCCATAGAGTTATATATTGTGAAAATATGATAATTGCACAGGCAGCTCGGATTCCTGCTATTATGTTTATAACATTATTTGTAAAATATGGTACATCACATATTAATGGGAAATATAATACTAATTAAAGGTATATTATATTGCTTGGATAAGCACTAGATCAGTGTTTCCCAATTAGTATTGCAAAACTACAACTCCCAGCATGCCCGGACAGCCGTTGGCTGTCCGGGCATGCTGGAAGTTGTAGTTTTGCAACAGCTGGAGGCATCCTGATTTGGAATACAGCTATAGATGAATGTTTTCTTCATTTCGTTGCTTTGGCATCTGCTGTATGTGAATTAAGCTTAAAGGGGTACTCCAGTGAAAACCTTTTTTCTTTTAAATCAACTGGTGGCAGAAAGTTAAAAAGATTTGTAAATTACTTCTATTAAAAAAATCTTAATCCTTCCTGTACTTATTAGCTGCTGGATACTACAGTGGAAATTATTTTCCGTTTGAAACACAGAGCTCTCTGCTGACATCACGAGCACATTGCTCTCTGCTGACATCTCTGTCCATTTTAAGAACTGCCCAGAGTAAAAGGAAATCCCCATAGCAAACATATGCTGTTCTGGACAGTTCCTAAAATGGACAGAGATGTCAGCAGAGAGCACTGTGCTCATGATGTCAGCAGAGAGCTCTGTGTTTCATAATGAAAATAATTTCCGCTGTAGTATTCAGCAGCTAATAAGTACAGGAAGGATTAAGATTTTTTAATAGAAGTAATTTACAAATCTAGGGAAAAAGTGTGCAGCTCACAAATCAAAAATCCGAGGATATGGTTGGTTGTATGCCGAAACCCCAACGGCCGGGAATAAAATAATTTGAAAAGAATATATAACCAATCCTTCTAGGATTTTACCCCAAAGGGTACATAATGAATTCCAAATTAATATAGAGATGCTCATCTCTATATTAATTTGGAATTCATTGTGTACCCTTTGGGGTAAAATCCTAGAAGGATTGGTTATATATTCTTTTCAAATTAATTTACAAATCTGTTTAACTTTCTGGGACCAGTTGATTTAAAAAAAAAAAAAAAAATAGTTTTTCACCGGAGTACCCCTTTAAGCTTAATTCACGTACAGCAGATTTACAAATCTGTTTAACTTTCTGGCACCAGTTGATTTAAAAAAAAAAAGATTTTCACCGGAGTACCCCTTTAAGGGTGTACTCCGCATAGACTTCTTAACCCCTATCTAATGGGTAAGATGTCTAATTACGTGGGGGTCCGGTCACTGGGACCCCCCTGCGATCTCCAGCGCGGCACCCCAGTAACCGCTGCACGGAGCGAACTCTGCTCCATGATGGATTATGACCACAGCCGTCACGCCTCCTCCATTCATGTCTATGGTAAGGGTCATGACAGCTGTGGTCGAGCTACACATCCCCTCCCATAGACATTAATGGAGGGGTGTGGTGTGATGTCACGACCATAATCATCCAAAGCCGGCATTCTGAACTAAATGTTCAGAACGCCGGGGTGCCAGCACAGAGATCACAGGGGGTCCCAGCGGCCTGACCCCGCAATCAGACATCTTATCCCCAATCCTTTGGATAGGGGATAAGAAATTTAGTGGCGGAATACCCCTTTAACCTAGGGTTAACACCTTTGAACAAAATATATTTTTTTTTTATTCTCTAAAAAGATAATTTTGAGTAGATTTATTTTTTATTATATATCTATAGTAGTCAAAACTTTTTTTTTTAAAGAAAGTGCTACAATTAGGGAAAAGTTGCAAACTTTATGCCTAAAATGTTGCTTGCACAAAAGTGGCCTTTGTATAGCAGAACATGGCAGATAGGTGTCATACCCATTGGATATGGTAGAGAGCAAGGCTTTCCAAACTGGGTGCCGCGACACATTAGTGTGTCGACGGCAGTCCCCATGTGTGTTGCCGGGCTGTTCCGACCCGCAGCAGCAGCGGCTGTTGTGCACCGTTATTAAGTGGGTATTGCCCATGCTGCCAATCTGGTGCCGTAGCCACTGTAAATCAGTGCAGTGGCTGGCGAGTTGTGATGCCCGGGCATTTTACCGAGGTGCCACACAGGAGGACAGTACTGTTCAGACCCGCTGAGACTCCACCCGGGCCTGCTGAAGCCCATTCCCTCAGGCCAGGTGAGAATGCAATGGCACACAGAAGGATCAAGAGGGGTAATGATGTGGCACAGGAGGTGATAAGGGGGGGGAGGGTAATAAAATAGCAGAGGGGGTAATAAAGAGGAGGGGGGATTTATGGCACAAGCTTGGAAAGCTCTGGTATAGAGGGCCACTTGGCAGTTATAGTTCTGGATGATAGTGTCACAGTAGCTGGAGGTCCATAGATCTGGGCACCATCATCATGGCCTTAACACTCACTCAGTCTTTGACCCCTGGGGCACTCCTATAATGATGGTGTCTGTTTGCAAATCTGCCCATGATGTTAGTGCAAATAATTGTGACCTGACACAACTGTAAAGTTGGCCAATGAACAGGAACTTTACTGTGGAACTTGTCAGTATGCAGGTGTGTGGTATTGTGGTGGCCCAGTACGGGAGGTGTTACCTCTGCTCCTGCTGTCCTCATTCAGTGTCCCTAAGGCTCCCTGCACCTGTTTCCCCATTGTAAATATGTTTTACCATGTAAAGTGTTATAAAATGTGTTGTATCTTTAAGAGTTATGTCATGTGATTGTTACCCAGGAGCTACCAGTGACCAGGTGATCCCAGGGGTGACCTATGGGCTCCCTGCTAGTCTCCCCCATATAATCCCTGGGTGGAGCTTCTCTCTCTTCTCTCTCTTCCTGCTGAGGTCCAGTACAGTCTTGTCTAGTGTGTGTGTCCAGAGTGTTGGAGACCTCAAAGTCCAGTCCTGCAGCCACTATCAAGTCAAGTAAGATAAAGTCACAGCTTTATGAGTCAAGTCAGTCCCTGTCATCTGTCAAGTCAGCGTGGTCTGCATTCAATTGTCCAGTCCTACTACAAGTCCCAGCAAGCCCTTAAGGTCTCTGTGTCACTGGTCACCTCCTTGGGCCCTGGCTGAACTGCATAGACTTTACCAACTGTCTACCCTCAGTAAAGCTACCATTGTCCGTAACTTGGCGTTGGAGTCTTTATTGCCCCCGTGCCTAGCCCAGGATCCAGCGGTATACCTTCAGGTGGTTTTAGACTAAACCTCGCCCTGGTGTCACGAATACAAGGGGTTAATGCCATCTGCCCCTAGGGTAACAACGTCTGCCCTGCACCACACACCCCGCCACCACAGTATTACAACGTGGCTCTATTTACTTTAATGAAACTGAGGTCAGGGGTGGTGCTGTTTTTTTTTTATTTTTCTTTTTTTTATTTTTTTATTTTTTTAAAGAAATCAGCTCTTTTTTTCTAATCCTGGATAACCCCTTTAATGTTACACATATATGGTGAATACTTAGTTTCCATCTCTTCTCCACTTTATTCATTTTAAATGATGCAGGTTATTTATTTTGATAAATACATACTGCATCTTTCGTCCTATAGGACGCACCCAATTTATAGGTGCAAAATCTAAAAAAATAAAGATTTTGAACCCAATAGTGGTCTTCAACCTGCGGACCTCCAGATGTTGCAAAACTAAAACTCCCAGGATGCCCGGACAGGCATTGGCTGTCCGGGCATGCTGGGAGTTGTAGTTTTGCAACATCTGGAGGTCCGCAGATTGAAGACCAGTGCAGGAGGAGGTAATACTCACGTGTCCCCGCCGCTCCAGACCCGTCACCGCTGCCCTGGATGTCGCTCCATCGCTGTCACCGTGTCCCCGTCGCCCCGGAACGTCTCTGCTGCCGGCCGGGTATCCTCGCTCTCCGTCGCCGCCATCACGTCGTTACGCACGCCGACGATGTGATGACGAGGAAGGAGAGCGCCGGCCATACAGGGGATCCCTGAATGGAGAAGACACCGAGGAGGCAGGTAAGGTCCCTCCCGGTGTCCTGTAAGCACTAACCCGGCTATTCAGTCGGGCTGTTCGGGACCGCCGCGGTGAAATCGCGCCGATCCCGAACAGCCCGACTGAACAGCCGGGTTAGTGCCACTTTCCCTTCAGACGCAGCGGTCAGCTTTGATCGCCGCATCTGAAGGGTTAATACAGGGCATCACCGCGATCGGTGATGTCCTGTATTAGTCGCGGGTCCCGGCCGTTGATGGCCGCAGGGACCGCCGCGATAGGGGTGTATTCGCCGTATAAGACGCACTGACTTTTTCCCCCCAGTTTTGCGGAAGAGAAAGTGCGTCTTTTACGGGCGAAAAATACGGTACTTGTATTTTAAAAACTACTATCCTACCAATTCCCAACTTTACGTTCAATTGTTTTTTATTGAAATGTTTTATATTATAATACACATAAACATTCATATAGACAGACACAGCTGTCAACTTATTAATGTATATAGAGAATTCATAAGTTTAGGGCACTGAGTTCCTTGGAATTAGGCCATTGATAAGTTATTCACCTTCATGTACAAAGCTCAATGAAAGCAACAAGATTCATCTCCACTTCGATATTGTAAATTTATGAATCATTTCTACAAAAAGAGATATCTGTGTCCTGACCGGCAGGTATAAATATTAATTCTTATGTTCAGACAGGGCCCAGCTTATGCTTTGAATTTAAAAGCAGAAAAATACAAATATAAACTTTTCCTACCAAATAAAGCAAACTGTGCACATGTGGCCAGCAATAGAGTGGTTTGTTTTTCCACTTTCTTTCCCTGATCAAATTCTAATACCTCACAAAAGCCCATACTTAAAGGGGTACTCCGCCCCTAGACATCTTATCCCCTATCCTTTGGATGTCAGATCGCCGCGGTCCCGCTGCTGGGGACCCCCGGGATCCCCGCTGCGGCACCCCGCTCTCATTACAGCACAGAGCGAGTTCGCTCTGTGTGTAATGACAGGCGATACAGGGGACGGAGCATCGTTACGTCACGGCTCCGCCCCTCGTGACGTCACGGCCCACCCCGTCAATAAGAGTCTATGGAAGGGGGCGTGGCGGACATCACGCCCCCTGCCATAGACATGCATTAAGGGGACGGGCTGTGATGTCACAAGGGGCGGAGCCATGACGTCACGCTGCTCTGTCCCCTGTATCACCCATCATTACGCACAGAGCGAACTCGCTCTGTGCTGTAATGATAGCGCAGTGCCGCAGCGGGGATCCCGGGGGTCCCCAGCAGCGGGACCGCGGCGATCTGACATCTTATCCCCTATCCTTTGGATAGGGGATAAGATGTCTAGGGGCGGAATACCCCTTTAAAGGCAACCCATGCAAAATTTAGTTCATGTTTTATATGGTTATTTTGCCTTGAATTGTGCAGAATATCGTTCTTATGAAGCTCCTTGCCCACTTGATGATGTATCAAGTGACCCAGAGCCCCTGACGTGGAGGTGGCTGCATTTGGGGCTCCTCCCAAACCGAGCCAACCAACCAACCATATGTAGAGCTTGTGCGACCTAATCTGAGTGTTCAGCAGGAGAGATGGTAAAAATTTACCTTTAATCTGGGGAAGGTCTGTCTTGATAATAAAGTAGATAGAATTTGGCAGGGACATGCCCACTGACCACATACTCTCGTGGACATCTCTGTCACAAGCTTCACAGTCCTCTCCACTGCCAATGTATAGAATGGTTATTTAGTAAGACCACCCAAGCACTGTGTTATTGAGCAGAGAACGCTTGTCTAAAAGTTGTTTATTTGAAACGTGTTGCAACACAGGAAGGACTGTGATGGTGACATCTGGATTATCCCAGGTAATCCTTAGCTTCAGAATTACTAGTAAGCACAATTCAAAGTACATTGTCCATGTAAAACATGAAGGATGTAGTGGAGACAGATTATTTTGTCCGATCGGAACCAAATTTTGCGCGAGTTGCTCTTATTGGTGGGCAACTTTTGCAGAGTATTAGGATATGATGAGATAAAAAAAAGTGGAAAAATGAGCCACTTTAGCCGGCACTCCATTGATTTTCTATGGGGTGTCTGAACATTGCCAAGCTCAGAGACAAACAACCTGGTTTCTCCTAGGAGGTCACAGTGATGTAATTATCTGTATATATACATCAATAAATAATCTTGGGTAATACAGGGAAATATATTGCAGCCTTTCGTTGAAAATATCTGTTCTAAAATGTTCCCAGTGTAAAACTCCAAAGGGAGGCCATATTGTCATGTGAATAGGGCCTTACCCTATAATTGTGCTGTGTACTACACAATCAATGTTGATGGAACTTTATAAGCAGATTATAATAAAAGAAATTTTCTATTTTATGCAACTCATCAAATTAAAAAAAAGTTAAGAAAAAAAAATTGTATTTGTATCTCAAGTCAATGAAGGTATACTATGGGTGTCATGGGATTACAGAATCTCTTCCCATATCTGAAAGGCTGGTCTGTTCTAGTCTTGAACTCTCGGGTCCTGAACCTTGAAAGGCAAGGCCGAGCTATTCTTGTGCATAGTGCCGGTAAAATGAGACGTTTCAATGCTCAATACAAGTGAAAGAAGGATATACAACACTTTATTCAATACCAACCTATTTTTGTTCTTGCTCACTAACTTGATCCTTTGGAAAGTGTATCCGGTGACCATACACAATAATCACACAGAGCTCTAGTCTTGTCACTAGATGAAAACATGGGTGTTCTATGATTGTTCACAGATAATGAAGGTCTGACAAGAGTGAGGTGCAGAGACAGATGTTACATCGAAAGCCACTCACCAAATTTATAGGAGACGAAAAGAAAGTTTACTTTTATTGTGGTGAGGGTGTGATGAGGGCAGATGCTGTTACCCTAGGGGCTGATGGCATTAACCCCTCGTGTTCGTGACGCCAGGGCGTGGTTTAACCTCTATACCACCTGAAGGTATACTGCTGTGTCCTGGGCTAGGCACAGGGGGCAAATAATGACTCCGACGCCAAGTTACGGAACAACAGCAGCTTTACTGAGGTAGACAGTTGTAACAGTCTTGACAGCTCAGTTAGGCCCAAGGAGGTGACCAGTGACTTCAGAGACTTTAGGGCTCGCTGGGACTTATAGTGAATTTGGACAATATGCTGCAGGCCCACGCTGACTTGGTACATACTGAACTTGACTGACTTGACTAGACTGACTTGCCAGACTTCACCCCTCATGTAGCTTACCAGGTTTTGACGTTCACCTGTGGAATAGTGGATTTGTGGAAGTGTGGCTGCGTGGTAGGCTTTTAGCCTCCTCAGGACACCAGACACTCTCTCTGGACTTCACTGCTCTGTACCTCAACTAAGCAGGAACTAAAGAGACTGAACTAGCTCCTCCCAAGGTTTACATGGGGGAGATTCTGGAGGGGTCCCATAGGTCACTCTATAGGTCACATGGTCACTGGTACCTTCCTTGGTTACAACACATGGCAACAGTATTTAAAGGTACATAACAATATATACACATTACATAACATAATATAAGCACTTAGTACTGTTCATGGAACATAGAAGAAGGGGAGGCCCAGGGGTCACTGAAATAAAGTCCACCTGACAGGACAGCAATGGTACAGGGGTGCACCTCCTGTACTGGGCCACCACATTATTAATATTAATAACTCTTTTTTTGAACTCTCCAGGGGCTTTCTGTCATGTACGCAAATTTAGGAAGTGACATGCGCAACATAATATATGGTGCACAGCAGCTGGGAAGACCACACAATTGCGCAGCAGGTTTCACTTTGCGCAAAAACCTGCGCTAATGATAAATTCTCCCCTATGTGTTAGAATTAGGAGCTGTAGTTGTCAGAGGTATACGGTGGAAGGTCATCTGTGGTAGGGACAAGTGATGAACCAGGTGGCATACCCTGTTGAAGGGTCGGTTCACACATCCTTAATTTGTTCTGAAAAATTGCTGCAGCAGATTTTTCTACCAATTGATTTCATTGGTTAGGAAAATATGCAACAACAAATACGCCTCAAAATATGGCATGTATGATCGTTCACACAAGCGGATTGAGGTGGCTCTCCGTGGCTGTCTGCAGACGATTTTTCACTGCGGAATTTCTGCTGCTGAAATTCCGCCACAGACCCCATTGAAGTCAATAAGGCGGATTTTCCACAGCGGAAGACCCATTCACACCAATACTTATTTTTATTTTATTTATTTATATAGCGCCTACAGATTCCGCAGCGCTTATAATTATGGGGTACAAACAAAGACAAGTATCAGACATAATATTACACAATAACTATTCAAACAAGAGGTGTGGGGATATATTGAGGATATGTTGGGGATATATTGAGGATATGTTGGGGATATATTGAGGATATATTGAGGCCAATTAGAGAATGTTATAGGCCTGTCTGTAGAGATGAGTTTTTAGGCCACGTTTGAAACTATGGATGTTGTTGTTGAGTCTGAGGGATTGAGGGATGGCATTCCAGAGAACCGGTGCAGCACGAGTGAAGTCTTGGAGACAGGAGTGAGAAGTTCGGATTATAGAAGATGTTAGTGTGAGATCATTAGCAGATCAGAGAGGACGTGTAGGATGGTAGACAGGGATGAGAGAGGAGATGTAGGGAGGTGCAGCATTGGGGAGAGCTTTGTGTGTGAGACTGAGGATTTTGTACTGTATTCTGGACTGAATTGGTAACCAGTGTAGTGACTGGCACAGGGAGGAGGCGTCGGTGTAGCGGTTGGAGAGGAAGAGGAGTCTGGCTGTGGCATTAAGGATAGACTGGAGAGGAGAGAGTTTGGAGAAAGGAAGGCCTATTAGTAAAGAGTTACAGTAGTCGAGGCGGGAGTGAATCAAAGCAATAATGAGAGTTTTAGCAGTTTCAGTAGTGAGAAACGGGCGGATTCTTGAAATGTTTTTGAGATGCAGGGGACAAGAAGGTGAAAGGGACTGAATATGGGGAGTGAAAGACAGATCAGAGTCAAGTATAACTCCAAGACAGCGAGCCTGCTGCCCGGGAGTTATGGTAGTACCACATACCGAGATGGAAATGTCAGGGTTAGGTACAGTATCATTTGATGGAGAAAAGACAAGAAGTTCTGTTTTAGAAAGATTTAGTTTCAGATATAAAGAGGACATGATCTCTGAGATGGCAGAGAGACAGTCACTGGTATTCTGTAGGAGTGCAGGGGTGATGTTGGAGGAAGAGGTATAGAGTTGGGTGTCATCAGCATAGAGGTGGTACTGGAAACCAAATCTACTGACTGTTTTTCCAATGGGGGATGTGTAGAGTGAAAAGAGTAGAGGACCCAGGAAAGATCCCTGGGGAGCCCCGACAGCAAGGGGAAGAGGAGAAGAAGTAGAGCCAGAAAACGAGACGCTAAAGGAGCGGCCAGAGAGATAGGAGGAAAACCAGGCGAGAGCAGAGTCCTTGAGACCGATGGAGCGGAGACTACTGAGGAGGAGTGTGTGATCCACAGTGTCAAAAGCCGCAGACAGGTCCAAGAGAATCAGTAAAGAGAAATTGCCATTTGATTTGGCCATCAGAAGATCGTTAGTGACTTTGGTTAGGGCCGTTTCTGTGGAGTGAAGGGAGCGGAAACCAGACTGTAAGGGGTCAAGGAGAGAGTTCTCGGAGAGATAGCGGATAAGGCGGGAGTAGACCAAGCGTTCCAGGAGTTTGGAGATAAAGGGGAGATTTGAGACGGGTCGATAGTTGGCTGCACAGGACGGGTCCAGAGATGGTTTTTTTCAATAGTGGGGTTATGATAGAGTGTTTGAAGGAGGAGGGAAAGACCCCAGAAGAGAGGGAGAGGTTAAAGATTTTAGTTAGGTGACAGCTGATAGCAGGAGAGAGAGACTGGATGAGGTGTGAAGGCATGGGGTCACTAGAGCAGGTAGGGGAATGTCTGAGTGGAATTTCTGTTTGGAATTCCGCACAGAGATTCCATAGTGTAAACATACCGTGAGGGGGGATTCAGTTGCAGATTTTATTATGCAGATTTCAATGTAAACTAGTTGACTGAATACAGCTTAAATATGCATCAAATCCTCCGCAACAAATATGCGCAGGATACTCTATGTGTAAATTGACTCTAAGGGTACGTTCACACGTACAGGATCTGCGGCTTATTTTGCTGCGTATTTTCTGCTGCTGAATTTGCTACCAATTCACTTCAATGAGTAACAAAATCCGCTGCAGAAAGTATGCAGCAGATCCTGTACATGTGAACATACACTAAAGGTGAATTCATGCGTGCAGAATGCTGTGCATATTCGATGCTGCAGATTTGAAGCTGTGTTCAATCATTTAGTTTACATTTAAATCTGCAGCTTCAAATTTGCAGCATGAAATATGCACAGGATACTGTACGTGTGAATTACACCCCTATGGCAGGAGTCACACGTGCCACATTTTGCTACATATTTTCTACAGCAGATTTTGCTAACCATTGACTTCAATGGGTAGAAAAATAAGCAGCACAATACGGCACGTGTGAACCCAACCCATAATATGTTTTTTGCCTTTCTTCCCCCTTTTTCAATTTTTATATATTTGGAGGGTGTGTAGAAAATTATTTTCTATACCAAAAAAAAACAACCCACCCCCACCACAGACTTAAGAATTTGTTGACAAATAATTTGCAGAAAAAATGAAAAATGTATTACCGTATTTTTCGCCGTATAAGACGCACTTTTTCTTCCCCAAAACTGGGGGGAAAAAGTCGGTGCGTCTTATACGGCGAATACACCCCTATCGCGGCGGTCCCTGCGGCCATCAACGGCCGGGACCCGCGGCTAATACAGGACATCACCGATCGCGGTGATGCCCTGTATTAACCCTTCAGACGCGGCGATCAAAGCTGACCGCCGCGTCTGAAGCGAAAGTGACACTAACCCGGCTGTTCAGTCGGGCTGTTCGGGCCCGCTGTGATTTCACCGCGGCGTTCCCGAACAGCCCGACTGAATAGCCGGGTTAGTGCTTACAGGACACAGGGAGGGACCTTACCTGCCTCCTCGGTGTCTTCTCCGTTCAGGGATCCCCTGTACGGCCGGCGCTCTCCTTCCACGTCATCACGTCGTCGCGTACGTGCTTCGACGTGCGTAACGACGTGATGGCGGCGACGGAGATCGAGGATACCCGGCCGGCAGCAGAGACGTTCTGGAGCGACGGGGACACGGCGACAGCGATGGAGCGACATCCAGGGCAGCGGTGACGGGTCCGGAGCGGCGGGGACACGTGAGTATTACCTCCTGTGCAGTGGTCTTCAATCTGCGCACCTCAAGATGTTGCAAAACTACAACTCCCAGCATGCCCGGACAGCCAACGGCTGTCCGGGCATGCTGGGAGTTGTAGTTTTGCAACATCTGGAGGTTCGCAGGTTGAAGACCACTATTGGGTTCAAAATCTTTATTTTTTTAGATTTTACCCCTAAAAATTGGGTGCGTCTTATACGCCGGTGCGTCCTGTAGGACGAAAAATACAGTAAGTTGTTTGATAAAACTATAACACATTTCCTGCATGCCTCAGGCAGAAGATAAGAGATCTCTGTGCTTCTTTTTTTTATTTTCCAGACTAAATATTAGTTTCTTATCTATACGCTTCTCCTCGAGCAGAGTTCACTTGATATACTGAAAGTAATTTGAGTGCGATCCCGGTAGGTTCGTCGTATACAAAACCCGCTGACAAAACTTTTCAGGCTGAAAGTTAACAAGAGATAAGTGAGTAGCGGTGACACCACAATGCCCTCCATGATTACACCGAACAATGACAGTGACACCAGTGAAGAGGCCGCCAGATATAAATAGCCTTCTATACCCATGTGGTAAAGAGAAAATGTTTCCATCCTTCATAATGAAATGTATCAAAGTTAATACTTATGGAAAATGTTACATAATCGGATTCATTTAATAACCTTGGATCCTTTCAAGTCTTATCAGCATCCTAGTGGTTTGTAATGGCCACCAGATGAGATAGTTGTGAAGTTAAAAGCCTCATGGGGTAGGGGATTTCTTAATAGCCTCCTGTGTAAAAACAGCAGAAAGCGTCTTTTAAAGACTAAAATAAAAAACATTTTACGATCACAGCTAGAGATGAGCGAACTTACAGTAAATTCGATTCGTCACGAACTTCTCGGCTCGGCAGTTGATGACTTTTCCTGCGTAAATTAGTTCAGCCTTCAGGTGCTCCGGTGGGCTGGAAAAGGTGGATACAGTCCTAGGAAAGAGTCTCCTAGGACTGTATCCACCTTTTCCAGCCCAACGGAGCACCTGAAAGCTGAACTAATTTATGCAGGAAAAGTCATCAACTGCCGAGCCGAGAAGTTCGTGACGAATCGAATTTACTGTAAGTTCGCTCACAGCCATATCTATTGCATTTGAAAGTGCTGTATTTTAGGCATTACAAGCGCCTTATGCTCATGGTCCTCTGAGATGTGGATCTTTCTTAATGACGCCATTGCTTTATAATAAAAAAACATTACATAAGCAGCCAAATAACAGATTATAGGAATATGTCAGTACCTAATCCTGACCATGTACATCTATCCCCTATATTTATTATAAAAATACCTCTTTTCGTTAGCTCACAGTTTTAAAAATCCTCTCAGGGGAAGGGGGCGTGTCCTCTTTGTGGTGGTGGGAGGTGATTGGTGTATCTGCTCATGCTGCCTTGTCCATGACTTATCTCTTGTCCATGACTCATGGACAAGCCTGATGCTGCTGCAGGACTGGTTAGTGTCACAGTAGGTATGGAGACCCCTAGTGGGGGACAGTCAGGAGCCGTTTTTCTCTGTTAACACAGAGGAAAAGATCCAAAAATTGGAGCTTATGTCCATGGCAATCTGTACCATTCCATTGACAAACGACACTTCTCTAGTGGATTCCTGCAGAGGATTAAACATGTTCAATCTTATGCCAAAATCCAATTCCTCCTCTGTTATAGAACTTCAGACATGTAAACAGAGCAAAGGCATTCCCATTAAGATCAAATGAATTTGTGAAAATTCTGCATGAAACCTCTGTATTGTGGAAGGGGCCTAAAAAGTATGGATAAAAGGTCATAAGCCAGGTCCCAAATGGGTGTAATAGGATGGTTAAGGCAAGGGTACAATTGTGATTCTATCATTCAGGGGCCCACAAAAACATGGGACCTCCCTTTGCAGTTTTTTTTATAGAAGTTAGTGTTCAGTTACATGTTCAGAACTCTGCAGTCCTTTGGATAGGGAATAACATGTCTAGGGGTGGAGTACCCTTTTAATTCTTCATGGGTTTAAAGCTAGACATACAGGGCTAACCAGACACAAAGCCATCTGTGACTATACTAGCGACTTTTGCCCGAGGGACTACTACCCTCAGCTGTCTTGGACTACTCCACCTATCCTCCCTGTGGGCAGCACAATTCTATTACTCATAGTTGCAATATTAAGAACACGGCTGAACAATACTTTCCAGACACAGGGATCTAGCAAAAAAGTTAACAATGTTGTCAATAAAGTGGTTGCCCAAAATGGGGGGGGCGTGGCTTGCCGCCACCGAAGATGGCAGCTTAGTCCCTGAGCTCCTGCTCCTTGTGGCCTTAAATTTGCTCCATTAAACACCTTCTGCCCTCCACCTCATGAAGAAGAGCACCCAGCGCAGATGGAGGCAACTGCCTGCCGGCCTGGACCCCTTATTCCCTGCCGGGAGCATCAAACAGTACCTCAGCCAGCCCTCCTGCTCAGCCCTGAGTTCCCCAATGGACTCACTGGGCCCCCTCCGCTGCCTGCTGTCTCGGTCGGTAGGGGCAACGGCGGTGCCCTCTGCCTCCAGCTCCATTCTGCTGGATCGCTCTGCTGTTGTTCGGCGCGGCCAGGACCAGACTGGCCTACCAGGATACCGGGAAAATTCCCAGTAGGCCGCCTACCCTGTGGGCCAACAGTGTCTGGAGGACAGGCTGCCTGAGTACCGACAAGTCACTGTGTCAGCCTGCCAGGAGTGTCAGGACCTGTGTGCACCACAGCTGCAGCACCACACACAGGTCCTGACACTCCTGACAGGCTGATACAGTAAGCGGAAGTCCAGAGGCTACAGAGTCTGTACTGGGAGCTGTACAGACAGGACACTCACCTTAGGATCTACTCTCCGCCTTTTCACTGCTCCTGGCTCCTCCTCCTGTTGGCACACAATCACTGCAGCTGCTCGGGGGAAGATCTGCAGCCCTGGGTGAGAGAAAAGGGAAACCTAATGTGTGAGGTAGTGGGGTGGGAGTCCTGTTATGTGGTGTGTGTGTTGGTGGGGGGGGGGGGGGCTTGCTGTAGAGGGGGAACCTGTGATGTGGGTGGGGGATTGCTGGAGAGGGGAGACCTTTTATGTGGGGGGCTGGAGAGGGGGGACCTGTGATGTGTGTGTGTGTGTGGCGGGGTTGCTGGAGAGAGGGGACCTGGGATGTGGGGGGGGGGGTGCTGGTGGAGAGGGGGACCTGTTATGTGCAGGCTGGAGAGGGGGGGGGGGTGCTGGTGGAGAGGGAGACCTGTTATGTGCAGGCTGGAGAGGGGGACCTGTGATGTGTGTGTGTGTGTGTGTGGCGGGGTTGCTGGAGAGAGGGGACATGGGATGTGGGGGGGGGGGTGCTGGTGGAGAGGGAGACCTGTTATGTGCAGGCTGGAGAGGGGGACCTGTGATGTGTGTGTGTGAGGGGGGGGGTGCTGTTGAAGGGGGGACCTATGATGTGGAGACTGGAGAGGGGGGGACCTGGTATGTAGGGTGGGGGTGGGTTCTGGGAAGAGAAGACCTGCTATTACTATTTTGTAAGGGGGGGGGGGATTTTGGTTCTCTTTTTTTTGCAATTTAGGTTGTTTGTTTATTATTTTTAATTAAAGAAAATCTGTCAGTAGTATCACCCACACTAAACCTGCCACACAGGCTTGTAGAGCAGGTGATGCTGATTAAAACGGTACTCACATTGTCCAGATTCGCCCAGCCGTCTCATTGCAATGTCTATTTATGCTAATGAGGGCCCTGGGGCATGGGCGGAGCTCCAATCCGAGCTTGGGGCATGCTGACGTCATTTTTGCCGGCCGACTGCTCTGCCCGGTTCATCAATATTCACAACCCCCCTCCCTGCTCCTTTGCCCGTGTTGGTGGTATGCGCCGCTTACGGTGTACTCCTGGAAGCGGTGTTCCCCTCGGCTTCACTGCCACAGCCATCTATGATAAGTAAGAAGCCTGGGATGGGGGGGGAGGACGCCGCTTCTGTAAGTACACTAACCACGGGCGAAGGAGCTGGGTTATGAATATTGATGAGCCAGGCAGAGCGACAGCTGGCAAAGATGATGTCAGCATGCCCCAAGCTTGGATTGGAGCTCCGCCCATGCCACAAGGCCCTCATTAGCATCTGGACAATGTGAGTACTGTTTTAATAAGCATCACCCCCACTACAAGCCTGTGTGACAGGTTTAGTGCGGATGATACTACTGACAGATTTCCTTTAACTATTTTTTATATTAAACTACAGTTAAAGGACAAATCTCACATTTAAAAATTGAAGGATAGGGGATAAGTTTTAGATCGCAGGGGGTCCAATCGCTGGGGCCCCCTGCGATCTCCCGCATGGAGCCACTGTGCTGTAGCAATGCTGTGGGACTGGTATGCAAATTTTTCCAGGGCTGGTTTTTAGCCCCAGTCCGGCCCTGGGCGGGGCCCTCCACAGCTGCAGTCCCCGCCGGCCTCGGCTCTGGACCTCCTCCCGCGAGACCATGCTACTTCCCGGTGGCCCTCTACAGAACTCCCCAGTGTTGTGGCTGCAGACCCGGAGGTGCTGCTGACTGGCACCCGCAACAATGGGACTCCTCCTGAAGACAGCGGAGCTCCGTTGAGTGTGCCCCAAGCCCTGCTGTCCCCTGGGCCCGACTCACTCCTGCAGTCTCCTCCTCGGCCCCTGCAGGCCTCCAGGGAGCAGGCGGCCATCTTGGGCTGACCTTGTGAGGGATTCTCCCTCTCCTACCAGGAGTCCCCCTCTTCCTGAGTGCTCACCTGCCACCCTTAGCTCCTACTGTGTCCCCTCCTGTGCTTCCAGGGGACTGGTCTGCTCCACCACATTCAGCTCCTGATACCTTGCAGGGGGTCTCCTTCCAGGCCTCTATTTCGCCTCTCAGTGGTCCTCCTAAACCCCAGAGAATCATGTCTGCACTTAAGCATGCTGCAGGTGCCTCAAGGACTGTCCCCACGCAGGACCTTGCCTCAGTCCGACAGACCTCAGGGGCCACCCACTCCACCAATGAGCGCTTTCCTTGGGATGCTGGTCTGAACTCTGACTTAGCTTGCTCCGGGGTTCCTGCCCCTACCCCAGTTCCTCTGGATTTAAGCCAACTGCTCTCTCAAATACTCACCAAGCAAGACTTTAAGGCCCTCATCACTGAGGTAAAGGATGCCTGCCTGGCGGATATTTCCGTTCTTCGCCAGGACCTCCATAATTTTATTGACAGGGTGGAGGGTGGACTCCATGTGGTCATATGTTGCTCAGCTTCAAAATATTATTGCCGCCCAATCTGACTTTCTCAC
The DNA here is from genome assembly GCF_029499605.1 of Hyla sarda. Classification (NCBI taxonomy): domain Eukaryota; kingdom Metazoa; phylum Chordata; class Amphibia; order Anura; family Hylidae; genus Hyla; species Hyla sarda. The sequence continues at coordinate 49,172,658 of NC_079191.1, read as the reverse complement.
TGATCTGCACTCCCATGTCGAGGACCTGGATAACGGGCAGGCATAATAATAACATCAGGATCCATGGGCTTCCTGAGGCCACTCAGGCGGGGGACTTGCATGCTACCCTGGAAGCTATATTCAATATGATTTTGGGTGAACCCTCTTCTCATAGGGCCCTCCGCCCCCGAACAGCTAATGGTCCCCTCGCACCGCCCCCCTGTAATTTGTTGTGTTGTCGGATTTTCAACTAAAGGAAAAGATCATGGCAAAGTCTTCGACTTTGATGGTGCTCCTATTCAACTTTATCAAGACCTCTTCTGGATCACCTTACGAAAAAGGCGGATGCTGCAGCCGCTCTTGTCATCCCTACTCTCTGCACAAATCCCCTACAGGTGGTCTTTCCTGATTGCCTTACAGGCCTGAAGAGATGGACGCTCTTCTGTACTGAGATCATTCGCCCGACCTGCCGGCATTCTGTGATGCTTTGGACTTGCCAGTCCCCCAACTTACAGACTGGGCATTAACCCCTTGTATTCGTGACGCCAGGGCGTGGTTTAGCCTATAACTACCCGATGGTATACCACTGAATCCTGGGCAAGGCACAGGGGCAATAAAAACTCCAACGCCAAGTTACGGACAACAGTAGCTTTACTGAGGGTAGACAGTTGGTAAAGTCTATACGCTGCAGCATGGGCCCAAGGAGGTGACCAGTGACTCAGAGACCTTGCAGGCTCACTGGGACTTGTAGTAGGACTGGGTATTTTAGTGCAGGCCACGTTGACTAGACAGACGACTTGACTTGACTGGTGACTGACAATTATTGCAGATTTAGCTTACTTGCACTTGGCTGTGGCTGTAGACTGGGCTTGAGGCCTCCAATGCTCTGGACACACACCCTAGGCACGACTGACCTCAGCAAAGACTTGGTGCAAAAGAGAAAGAGCTGGCTCCACCAGGGCTTATATGGGGGAGACAAGCAGGGAGCCCATAGGTCACCCTTGTGGTCAGCTGGTCACTGATACCTCCTGGGTAACAATCACATTGGGTACATTTTATTAAAGGTATAACACATCTTATAATTCAAAACATATGTACAAATGGGGAGACAACTACAGGGGGCCTCGGGGACACTGCCGGACAGGGCAGGAATGGTACGGGGCAACACCATCCCATACTGGGCCACCACAAACTCCCCATCCTAAGTACAATCACCCTCGACGCCCAGTCCTGGAGGGTGGAGGACCGAAGTTACCACCTTGGCCAATGACAGTTCCTGAGGCATTTCTAACACAATGTCCTTTACAGGTCTGATGACAAACAAAAATGAGTCCATGTGGCCTGGTGAATGTCCAGACATGCTTTTAAACATATAAAGGGATTTTTGACCTTGTAACTGCTCTCTTGACACACTCCAACAACAATATGCATAACAATTATATATGACCTTTCGAATTGGGCTGCCGGAGGCTATCTACCCAATGCCTTGGCTGCTTGGGTCCCTCGGTTCTACACACTTCCCCCCCAGAACTCAATAAATTTTACACTGGACAATAATGTTACCTTGACATTTTCACCTCTGTCACTGTACGTGTTCTGTTTAGATATCAGGAACACCTTCTGGCCAGTAAAGTATCCTGGACACGTGGACATGAGAGAGAACATTTAGACACATTTCTACACACATTTAGAGCTAGTGGACTGGGACTTCAAATAAGGCTACAGTCCTACAAATAAGGCTACAGCAATATATGAATGGACTATGGGGGAGATTTATCTAAACCTGTGCAAAGAAAAAGTTGCCCAGTTGCCCATAGCAACCAATCCAATTGCTTCTTTCGCTTTGCAGAGGCCTTGTTAAAAATTAAAGAAGCCAGTGGATTGGTTGCTATGGGCAACTTGGCAACTTTTCCTCTGCACAGTTTTTGATAATTCTCCCTTCTATGTGTGGTACTTAACGTTACTTTATTAGCTAATCTTTGAACCTCGCAGGGAGTTGCCATGGCAGTGAGGCAGTTACGCTTTTCCTGACTTAGCAGGATGCCTCTTAGATAAATCACCATAGACACAAGGAGACGTTTGTGTATGACTCTGTATTTACCTATTATACACATTTTATTACAACACTCCAGAAACAATATAGTACAACAACATGTGTATTCACCTATGCAAAACATGGACAAAATATATTACATTGAATATAGATATTGAGGGTACCGCTCTACAGTTCAGGTACAGTTTGAGTTCTCAGTAAAAGACGGGCAGGAACACTTACACATGTGGTTACAAGTAAACTTCTTGACAAGTTTGTCAGGCACTTCTTCTTGAATGTTGCTGGAACCTAAATACAACAACGATGCTTTCGCATGAAACACAGTCTCAGGACTAGAGATGAGCGATTCGACCGATTCGCCGAATTTTTCTGAAAAGTTTGTTTCGGGTCGAATACATTTGTGGCGAAACTGTATTAAAAACGTCTATTTCTGGCCTACAAAAAGCCCCAATAGGGGTGTAGAACACTTTGCTTGCTGTAACAAGCATAGGGAGTGTGCTAGGTTAGTGAAATCATAGTGTTATTCACTTTGACATGCAGATTACAGGCATTGCTATTAGAATCACCGCTGCAGAGCATCTATGTGGCAGCAGGGAGACCATAAGGTGTCAAATCTGGAGTTGGCTAAAGCATGAGTACACACCAGGGCTTCACAATGCCCAAGAAAAAACTAAAGAATTTTTGAAATTTAAAATTAAGATTTTGGATAGCTGGTGCTACCTAGCATAACAACATTTTTATTCCCAGACCCAGGCACAGCAGTGGCATCAGTAAACCATATATTGCCTGAATGAAACAGCCTGGAGTTGGCTGAAGCATGAGGAGACCATTGAAATGTATGATTTTTTTATTTAAATTTAAGATTTTGAAATCTAAATTAATGATTTTGAAATTGAACTTTTAACTCCCAAGTTTTAGTGTCCCTGACCCTGGCGTGTGGGTACAAAGGGCCAAATTTAACAAGCCCCCACAGGGCTCATGTGGCCGTGAGATGTAAGCGCAACGTCTCCATTGCCCTGACCAGCCATTGTTTCCAACACTTTTCACCAAGGCAAACCATGTGAAGAACAACATGACACCGCCGTGCCCTGCACACGTGGTATGCTAAAGGGCCACTGAGACTTGTCCGGGCAGTGGGGGCTGAGGACACGGTGGAGGATGAGGAGGCGGAGTCGCACACTGTCACAGGACCAACGGGCTGACAGAGTGGAGCAGGAAGCAGCATGAGTACACAACCCCTAAAATTAAAAGGTGAATGTTGAAATCTCTATTGAAGATGCATGTTAGGTAGTGCTACCATCCAAAAATGTAAGGCCCAAGCCCAGAAGCATCATTATGCCAACTAGTTCCCTAAAGAAACAGTCAGTAAAAGGCATCAGTAGCACACAAGAGGATTTCATAAGCCCTAAGATTGAAAGATCAATGTTGAAATTTCCATTAAGCATGTATGTAAGCTAGTGCTAAACATCAAAAAATGTAAGGCCCAAGTCCTGAAGCATTAGTAAGCCAAGTAGTTCCTGAAAGACACAGGAGCAGTCAGGAGCAGTTTCATTCACTCATAAATCACTCACAAGGGGGGATCCACTGAAAACCCTTTATTTCCCATACATCCCTAAACTTAATATAACTAAATTAATCTTTATTAATGCCACAAACAAATAGGTTTCAAAATTGGGTGCTAACTTCTCCATGCAATTGTCTGTTAGTACACTATGGATCTACAGACCTCATAGTAATATTAGTAAAGCGCCGCCGTGTGTATCTGCAGCATACCACGGTCAGGCAGATCGGAGAATGCACTGTATTAATAACTATTGCTCTAAGGAATTAATCGATGAATGGTGATAATCATATTGTAATGGCCTTTGAAATATATACACATATATTTGGAATATTTGAAATATGTGTATAACTCCACTTACTACTTGTGGCTGAGAATAAATCCTCCACTTGTTCTCTGTCTGATCCTCTATTTTTGTCAGATCCTTTATTTCACTATAGTATTAGGTTTTGTATAGGATTAATATACTGTTAAAATTGCCCTCCCACACTACCCCCCCCCCCAACCCCCAAAAAAAACCTTGCCTCAGACCCCCTCCCCACCCATACCTCCCTCCCCCCACCCCCCCCCACATACATGTCAGTGCCTGGAGGTGGTAGCATGAGCATGAGGAGACCATAGAGCAGCAGAGTGAGAGAGCCTGGAGGTGGCAGCATCAGAATAAAGACCATATTGCGGCACAATGACAGAGCCCTGAGGTGGTAGCAATAACATGAGGAGAGCATAGAGCAGCACAATGACAGCGCCTGGAGGGGGCAGCAGCAGCATGAGGGCCATGCTAACCGAGGGTTGAGTGTGAGGAACCCACCGACTGTTGACTGGGGGTGTCGGATGTCGCTTGAGATGAAGTGGATGACCGAGTGAATCGATCAATCATGGCTGCTGGTAGTGACACAACTGCTAGCTGACACCGGGAGCTCAGACCTCTCGCTGTGACTCCGGCTGGCACACATCCCTACTCTGCTGCGACCTCTGCCTGCACTTGATGAATTTAGGCCTCTGCCAGTCCTCTGTGCACATCCTGGCAATACTCTTCCTGACATAGTTATTGCGTATATGAGGGGAGTACAATACGCTTGTGTATCTGCAGCATACCACGGTCAGGCAGATCGGAGAAAGCACTGTATTAATAACTCTTACTCTAAGGAATTAATTGATGAATGGTGATAATCATAGTGTAATGGCCTTTGAAATATATACATATATATTTGGAATATTTGAAATATGTGTATAACTCCACTTACTACTTGTGATTGAGAATTGATGATGATTGATGAATGGTGGTAATCATAGTGTAATGGCCTTAGAAATACATACACATATATTTGGAATATTTAAAATATGTGTATAACTCCACTTACTACTTGTGGCTGAGAATAAATCCTCCACTTGTTCTCTGTCTGATCCTCTATTTTTGTCAGATCCTTTATTTCACTATGGTATTAGGTTTTGTATAGGATTAATAGGTTTTGTATAGGATTAAAGGCGCTCCTCTCCTTCTGGGTCCTACCACGCGGCCAAGGAACCAAATATGGACTAAGCAGGGGAATTTCCAAACACGGGCCGAGCAGCTTAATGAAATATAGGGTGCATTTCTTTCAATATCAGAAGCGATGTACAAAAAACATTTCCCACAAATGATGCATATGTGAAAAAAAGCTAATTTCGCATTTTTAACACTGCCTTTTAATAATTCCAGTAAAAAAAACTATGGTGTTAAAATACTCACTGTACCCACTAGCGAATACCTTGAGGGGTCCAGTTTTTAAAATAGGGTAATTTGGGGTTTCTATCACCTTCAAATTTCTGCAAACCTTGTATAGCACAGGAAAAAAAGACGTACTTTTCCCATTTTCAAAATTTCAAGTAAAATTGTTAGGCTTCTAATTCATTTAAAATGTTAATAAAAAAAAGAAATGCTTTCAAAATAAAACAGACATTTGAAAGTATAAGTTTCTTAAACTATTTGGTCAGAAAGTATAAATATATGCAACCTATTAGTGTTAAAATAGCAAAAAATCTTTTTATTTTTTTCATGATTTTTTGCATTGTAAAAAAAAAAAATGCAAATGATATCGACTTTTACTATGCACATGAAGGACAACTTGTGACAAAAAAACAAATCAGAATTATCGTGATTGGCAAAACGTTGCCAGAGTTATTCTCTGATAAAGTCAGACATCCACAATTTGAAAAAACTGGCCAAAGTGTTGGCGAACCGCCTTTGCCACCTTCTCCCTGCCCTTGTACACAAGTATCAGGTCGGCTTTGTTCCGTGCCGGCAGGGTGGTGATAACACGAGAAGGGTGGTGGACCCTATAGATGTTGTCAATCGGAGGTCGGACCAAGCGCTTATCCTGAGCTTGGACGCTGAAAAGGCCTTTGATAGGTTGGGATGGCCGTTTTTGTTTGCCACTCCAAAAATGGGACATTTCTGATAACTTACTTACTGCACTGCAGGGTCTTTACTCCTCTCCCACTGCCTCTCTTAAACTACCTCATGCCTCTTCCTCGTCCTTCCCCTTATTTTATGGTACTAGACATTGCTGCCCTCTCTCCCCCTTGATCTTTGCTTTATGCACAGAACCTCTTGCGGCACTGATCCAAGAGGATCCGGACATTTCGGATGTGGCTTCACAAGGTCGGAAATTTAAGATTTGCCTTTTTGCTGACGATGTCTGGCTTACCTTCACTAACCCCTTGTTGTCTCTGCCTTCTCTGTATAAACTCTTCCTTGCTTACGGTCTAGTTTTTGGCTATAAGGTCAACCTCTCTAAGACTGAATTACATGCTTTCCCAGTATATTTCTTTTTTTGGGCTATTTTTCAGTTTATTTGGGATGCCAAACGTCACCATCTCCCTACGTCGGTTATGCTTGCTAGTAGGTTTAGGTGGGGGCTGGGCATCCCTAACATTGTTAAATATTACTGGACTACCCATTTACTCCACTTGGTAGCATGGTCCACTTATCACGCTTACAGTAAATGGATGGAATTGGAAAAATTGTGGCTGGCCCCGATTCATCCTAACTCCCTCCTGTGGGTTTTTCCCCTCCCTTCCCCCGGGGCCCGCTTCTGGGTCCAATATCGTTCTCATGCTACGTGTGGACTTACTTCTCCAGATGGTTTGGGCTTCTTTCCTCTTTTTCTCACTTGCAGTCTTTCTTTTATTATTCCGATTGTCCTCGGGTACGGTTAGGGAATGGGGTTCTAGAGGTCTTTTCTGTTGGGCTGATGTACTCATTCTCTGATGTCTTTTGACCAGTTAGTAGCTGGCTGGGATCTCCCTACCTCTGAGGAAGCCCACTATATCCAGCTTCACCATTTCTTGTCCTCCAGGCTGCACTCATTGATGGTCTTGGATCTTTACCCACTGGCTTTGAGAGTCTCTGTAGGGGTGGCCCTCAGGTGAAGGGACTACTTTCTAGCATTTATTCTTTTTTGCTATCCCCTCCGAATGGACCTCCTCCTTCTCATCACTATATGAGTCACTGGGAAGAGGCTCTCCAGACCACGATAACTATCCCTCAACGACACATTATCTGGGAGCGGGCTGCTAAGGCTTCCATTTGTACAGTCTATAAGGAAACACAATGCAAGATGCTCATAGGCTGGTATCATACTCTGGCTCTCCTGAACAAGTTGAATCCCTACATCCCTCCCCAATGTTGGCGATGCGTTATGGGCCTGGGTACTATTTTCCATATTTTTTGGTCCTGCCTGCTGGTGGTTCCTTTTTTGGTCCATAAGTGATTCATGCAGTTCTTAGAGTCCTTGTCCCCCTAAACCCTAGGGTCTTCCTCCTGCACCTTTCTACCAGGGTTTTATCGAAAAAGCATTTCAAGCTCTTTCAGCACATAGTCCTTGTGCCCAAAACCCTTATAGCCAAACATTGGAAACAGACCCTGCCTCACTCGGCTGATGACCTTACAGCCCGAACTGTTTTTCTGGTCTTTTCTTTTGTGGTGGCCCAGTACGGGAGGTGTTACCCCGTGCTCCTGCTGTCCTGTCAGGCAGCCTCCTTCAGTGTCCCCAAGGCACTTGTTTCCCCATTGTAAATATGTTTTACCATGTAAAGTGGTATAAAATGTAATGTTGCTTTAAGAGTTATACCATGTGATATGTCATGTGATTGCTACCCAGGAGGTACCAGTGACCAGGTGATCCCAAGAGTGGCCTATGGGCTCCCTGCTAGTCTCTCCCCCATATAAGCCCTGGGTGGAGCTTCTCTCTCTTCTCTCTCTTCCTGCTGAGGTCCAGTGCAGTCTTGTCTAGTGTGTGTGTCCAGAGTGTTGGAGACTCAAAGTCCAGTCCTGCAGCCACCATCAATTCAAGTAAGATAAAGTCACAGCTTTATGAGTCAAGTCAAGTCAGTCCCTGTCATCTGTCAAGTCAGCATGGTCTGCATTCAATTCTCCATGCCTACTACAAGTCCAAGCAAGCCCTTAAGGTCTCTACGTCACTGGTCACCTCCTTGGGTCCTGGCTGTACTGCATAGACTTTACCATCTGTCTACCCTCAGTAAAGCTACCGTTGTCCGTAACTTGGCGTCGGAGTCTTTATTGCCCCCGTGCCTAGCCTATGATCTAGCTGTATACCTTTGGGTGGTTTTAGGCTGAACCATGCCCTGGTGTCACGAATACAAAGGGTTAATGCCACCTGCCCCTAGGGTAACAACATCTGCCCGGCACCACACACCCCGTCACCACACTTCCCTTATGTTTCCCCTTCTCGTGTTGTTGGTTTGTTATTTTGTGTTTTCTTTCCCATTTTCTCCTTCCTCCCTACCCTCTTCCCCCCCACCCCCTTTTGGTTCCCATCCCCAATGTATGTCTCGATTTGATTTAGTCGCATTATTTCCCCCTATTGTTATTGTATTATTACACTTTTTTGAAGGTGACTTGCTTTGAAGTTAGATGCAGTTATAGTAGTTATTGTCACATTAGTGGCTTTTCTCTCACAGTCCCTGATGTTTGTTTTTCTTCATTGTGTGTACTTTATTGTATTTTTCTGTCTAAATCTAAATTTACATTTGAAGAAAAAAGCAAAATTACCCCCTAAAGCAGTGGTCTCAAACTGTGGCCCTCCAGATGTTGCAAGACTTAGTTAGATTTCCTTCTGTTAATGCTATTTCTGGTTAGCCTGACAGTGTTTCAGTAGTGACCTTTATCCGAGGTGTACTAGCTCGTCATTACAACCCGTACACCCAATTATCTCCTGAGCGCTTCTCAAAAGGTTAAATCCAGAAACATATAGCAAGGAAAATTAAGACTGATCGAGAGATATAGAAAACCTGATGATTGTTCCCTACAATTATTCTGTGGTCAGTAATAACTATAACAATCAATGATCATTATGTCTACATTTATTCCGTAATTTTATAATTACAGTGGAGGGAGGTATGTGTAAAAAAAAATAATAGTTAATCTATTTAAAGACAAAGAATAAGTCAGCCAATAATCTATTTAAAGGAGATATGTGACCTAAAAAAAGTATTCCCTATACGTAAGTGTCTGATCCGACCACTGGGACCACCCGGAATCTCCCATATGGGGTACTGTCTTGGCCCCGGCTCTGCTCCTGTAATGATGTGTTTTTTTTCTGCCTTATATCTCCTTTAAAGTGGATCTTTACTTCTGAATAACATTTTCTATATAGTCCAGGCTGCATGAAAAATAATCCAGAAAAAGGGAAGGGACTACCCAGCTAGCCCTCTCATACCCAAATAATGCACTAGCAACTTTTCCCCTTTTGTAGGACTAGGGGTTGGTCAAAGTTTTTTTTTAAATCATAAAGTTAAAGTTGTCCCCCACACCCGCAGGTGTCCCCCACTTGTGCCTGATCGGCCAGGTGTCACCCACAATGTCACTTTCAGCATCTTTATTCATCACCTAAAGCATAACAAATAACTTAAAGGGGTACTCCGGTGAAAACCTTTTTTCTTTTAAATCAACTGGTGGCAGAAAGTTAAACATATTTGTAAATTACTTCTATTAAAAAATCTTAATTCTTCCTGTACTTATTAGCTGCTGAATACTACAGAGGAAATTCTTTTCTTTTTGGAATGCTCTCTGATGACATCACGAGCACAGTTCTCTCTGCTGACATTATTATAATAATAACAATGCTTTATTTATTGTTGTCCTTAGTGGGATTTGAACCCAAGTCCCCAGGACTGCAAGGCAGCAGTGCTAACCACTGAGCCACCATGCTGCCCTTAGCATACATCTGCTATGCATCTGTTATGCATGGCTGCTAAAATGAATAGAGATGTCAGCAGAGAGCACTGTGCTCGTGATGTCATCAGTGTTCCAAAAAGAAAGGAATTCCCTCTGTAGCATTCAGCAGCTAATAAGTACTGGAAGGATTAAGATTTTTTAATAGAAGTAATTTACAAATATGTTTAATTTTCTGCCACCAGTTGATTTAAAAGAAAAAAGGTTTTCACCGGAGTACCCCTTTAAAGAGAACATGTGGCCAGTCCAAATGAATTAAGATTATAATGTCATGAAATAGCATAGGGTGCCCTGATCACACACCTCTTTACAGTTTCTTGATACGCCCTTCCATTTCTGAGATATGAGGGTTTATATTTTGTCTGACAATTCAGGGAATTAGACAGATGGGTGTGAACTTAATTTTAATAATGGGCAAGAATATCAGGTAACGGGTGGGTTCATACAGTCAGGGCGTGTTAATGTTGTACATGTAGGGGCGCATCTGCCTAATACACACACCCTGACTGTAAATTCCCACCTATCTCCTGATATTCATTCCCATTATTAAAATGAAGTTCAAGCCCATCTGACTGATTCCCTGAATTGTCAGACAAACTATAAACCTTCATATCTCAGAAATGGAAGGGCGTATCAAGAAACTGTAATAAGGTGATCAGGGCACCATACGCTATACAATGCCCCTCATTTACTAAGACTGGAGTGTCCGTTAGGTTTTTTTCTTCAGTGTACTCATCTTTTTTTTCCTTGTGATTTACTAATCTGTCGCCCAGTTTCCCTTTCTTTCTGTCGCAGTTTTTTTTTCTGTCGCACAAAATGTATTCTGTGCGACAGAAAAAAGTCTCTGCAAATTCTGACTATATTAGTGCTTGGAATACTACCCCCATCATGGGACAGGGTCTGTTCCCTGTTGGGTGTAGTAGTACAGGGGCTGAGGGATTGATCGCACCTGGTCTCACTTCTGAGACCCGATCCGATCAGATGTTATTAAGCAGGGGAGCGGGCGGAATGTTCCGATCCCTTGCAATGTACTGTAAACTTTCATTTTTAAATTCCCCACCAGAAGCCCTGAATGGCCGGGACTGAGGAGCTAATCAGGGCTCCTGGCAGGGTTTTAATATAGAAGCGCTGTGGTGGGCAAAGATGTATAGAATCGCTGGGGGGGGGGGTATATATCTGGCCCCTCCAGCGTTTCTATATATATTTCCCCCTGCTGGGCTATATCAAACTTAGTGGCCGCTGCGCTTGAATAAATGTTCTGCCCCCCCCCCAGCGCTATTATATATCTATACTGACCCCCGCTGCGCATATACTGACCCCCGCTGCGCATATTTATATATGTACTGCCCCCCCCCCCCAAGCTGCGCATATTAATCTTCATCTTCTCCCTCCCCTGGCTGCCGATGAATGAAAACTCTATTAGCGGGAGAGCGGAGGGCTGCTGCCCGCTCACGACACTAAGAGTTTGTCATTCCTAGCGGGCAGCAGCTGCATATAATGCTGTGGGGGTCAGACATATGGATATATATCTGACACTTACAGCATCTATATATACAGGTGCTGGCTCACCGCTATGAATGACAAGTAAAGCAGTGCAGGGAGCGGAGGCTCCCGCTGCTGCTGCCAATAGCTTACTTGTCATTCATAGCGGTGAGCCGGCATTTGTATATGTAGATGCTGTAAGTGTCAGATATATATCCATATGTCTGACCCCCACAGCATGATATGCAGCTGCTGCCCGCTATGAATGACAAACTCTTAGCAGCGAGAGCAGGCAGCAGCCCTCCACTCCCCCGCTAATAGAGTTTTCATTCATTGGCAGCCAGGGGAGGGAGAAGATGAAGATTAATATGTGCAGCTTGGGGGGGGGGGGTCAGTATATATATAAATATGCGCAGCGGGGGTCAGTATATGCACAGCGGGGGTCAGTAGAGATATGTAATAGCGCTGGGGGGGCAGTACATTTATTCAGGCGCAGTGGCCACTAAGTTTGATATAGCGCAGCAGGGGGAAATATATATATAGAAACGCTGGAGGGGCCAGATATATAGCCCCCTCCCCCCCCCCCCTCCCCCAGCGATTCTATACATCTTTGCCCACCACAGCGCTTCTATATTAAAATCCTTTTTAAATACGACCTGTTATTGCCCTTGACCTGTCTGTTTTTAGCAAATATTTGTTATTCAAGATCACATACAGAAATCCCAGTATGATGTAATATGGGTATTAGCACCAGCACCCAATCCTATAGCAAAGCATGAGCAAATCATTAAATCCTAGGACACAGATATACCCTGTCCATATGGAACAGTGATGCATATATTAAATGTATCTCCTGCTTACAAATAAACATCAAAGAACGCATATACATCAATAAATATGTAAAACATGATTACATTTCCCTTACCATACCACAAGAAAAAAAGAAAGGAAAATGCCCAATGCATAGATACTCTAATAATTCATATACAAGAAAAAACATTCTACATACTCACATATTTCAAGTAAAGTGCCTAGGTGCTATGAACCAGAGGACAAATAAATATCAACTTATCAGAAGTAGAGGATGGATACAACCTAGTCCCATTCTTTACCATACAATATTAGCTCATATGTAAGGGTGCTGTAGAGAGGAGCCCCACATGTTTCATTACCAACAAGGTACCTTCCTCAGGGTTTTCCTCTGTGTGGTGTTGTTCCTCTGTTATTTCACCTGTTCATTCACACTGCTGGCATACTCTGCTAAAGGGAGCTCCATCGGTCAGTCCATCAGAAGGATGGAAGTTAAGCTGAGTGTCACGATCACACCCTATCGGTCCAGCCAAGACGCTAGAGAGAGTGTGATGGTGCAAGGGTAATAGCCACCTGACCTCTGGGTATCCACTACAAGTCCCAGCAAGTCACCAATTGTTTTGATAACCTTGTTTCACCAAAGCCTCCTTCAGAAAGGTGAGCTTATATTTAGAGATCAAAGACTAGAGCTGATTAATTAAACATTTTTAATCTGACAAAAGGTATCGTAGTGCTACGTATAAAATAAACAAATGACATACAGGTGCAAAAATATGTTAAAGAGTTCAGCAAGACAAAGTCAGAAAACAAAAAGAAAGTCCATGCAGCATAAGGGCTGCATAGCAGTCCTTGTGGGTGAGTCTCCAGCTGTTTCTTAGGATGTTTCCAGCTTTTACCACAGGCTTGTAAGGCTGGGGGTCACATATGTCCGGCATCCACCATAGGTGAACTCAGCCTAAATCTCGACGCAACTGATGCCACATCTGATGACAAGTTGTCATCAGTTGTATTGCATTCGGCGTCTATCGTTTCTGAGCAGTGGACAGGGGAATGCAGCAAGCTGCGTTCCAGTGTCTGGTGCCCTCTGGCTTGTCCAACCATCCGGCGGCAACATTCAGACGCTGGATGATTGTGAACTGTCCCATTCAAATGAATGGGATCAGTTCCAGTATCAGTTTCCCTCTGGTGCACAACCGAGAGAAATTGTGCCGTACGCCGCATAGGTGTGAACCCCGCATAACAAAGGTTTATGTACATCCCAAAAATTGTGCTCAGCATCTATGTTTTATGGTGACTTTTTAGGAGGAAAAAAAAGGAATCCATCCCCTTCCCATCTGTCCCCACCAGATGGGGGCAAATGGCATCTCTCTTTCCTGGTCCGTTATCTCAGTTTGTTTAATGATGGCCAGAGTGTCTGGCTTCAAAGGAGGTATAGCACAAATAGGCCCTCCGATAAAACAGGAATACACAAACAGACACACAGTCTGAATCCTCACCCTGGTCTTGAATTAAACATGATCCACATATAGAATCATAATTAATTTGTTAAAGGGGTATTTCAGAGAAAAGCTTTTTTTTATATCAAATGGCTCCAGAAAGTTAAACAGATTTGTAAATTACTTCTATAAAAAAAAATCTTAATCCTTCCAATAATTATCAGCTGCTGAAGTTGAGTTGTTCTTTTCTGTCTGGCAACAGTGCTCTCTGCTGACATCTCTGCTTGTCTCAGGAACTGCACAGAGTAGAAGAGGTTTGCTATGGGGATTTGCTTCTACTCTAAACAGTTCCAGAGACAGGTGTCATCAGAGAGCACTGTGGTCAGACAGAAAAGAACAACTCAACTTCAGCAGCTTAAAGAGCAAATCTCCTGCCCTGGCGGACCAAACCAACCCATACATTACATGGATAGCCATTGTTTTGAATAAATGCAATGCTACATTTCTGCAGCAGCCCAGAGAGACTGCAGAAGAGGTGCTTGTGGGAATACTGAATGCTTGTCCCCGCTTTTGTCCTGGTCTGTGTCAGATGTTAGATAATTTGCCCACATATTAGGTAGAAGCCCACAGTAGGTAGATAATCCCCCCCCCCCCCCCATTAAATAGAAGCCCACGGTAGGTAGATAATTCCCCCTGTTATATAGAAGCCCACAGTAGGTAGATAATTCCCCCTATTATATAGTATCCCACAGTAGGTAGATAATTCCCCCTATTATATAGTATCCCACAGTAGGTAGATAATTCCCCCTATTATATAGTATCCCACAGTAGGTAGATCATTTACCCTTTTGATTATGTCCCCAGTAGGTAAATAGTTCCCCCACTACTAGGTAGAAGCCCCAAGTAGGTAGATAACACCCCCCCCCATTATATAGAAGCCCACAGTAGGTACATATTCCCCCCCCCCCCCATTATATAGAAGCCCACAGTAGGTAGATAATTCCCCTCATGATATGGGAGCCCACAGTAGGTAGACAGCTTCCCCCCCCCCCCCATTAGCCCACAGTATGTAGATAATTCCCCTCATTAAATAGGAGTCCACAGTAGGTAGACAGTCTCCCCCCATTAGCCCACAGTATGTAGATAATTCCTCCAATTATATAGAAGCCCACAGTAGGTAGATAATTCCCCCATTTGGTTATGTCCCCAGTAGGTAAATAGTTACCCCACTACTAGGTAGAAGCCCCAAGTAGATAAATAATTCCCAATCCCCATTAGGTAAAAGCCCCAATAGGTAGGTAATCCCCCCATTAGATAGAAGCCCCCAGTAGGTAGATAATCCACCCATTACATAGAAGCCCCCCCCCCTCGTAGATACATAATCCTGCATTAGGTGGGGATATCTGGACTAAAAACTTTGAGTAGGCAGATGGGTAGTAGCATTTAAAGGGACCTTGTTAAGACCTATGTAGTCTTCACTAATGTCTGATTTATTTTCAGGCTTTAGGGTCCTTTGTGAATCAGGACTATCAAAAATATCTTTATACCCATCCTTCAGAGCAGAATATTTTAACCAACCGTTGTCATGGTGTTTTTTCTTTGTCTGCTAAATATACAAAGCAATGACCTGCCAATAATATCTGTTAATTTCTAAAAAATTGTGTAACTCGGGGCTGCTGCATTCTTCCTGTAATGTACATAATTTATAATATACAAACTATAAAGATCTATATAAATGCTTTTTCAAGAACCATCTTAAAGGGGTACTCCGCCCCAGGACATCTTATCCCCTATCCAAAGGATAGGGGATAAGATGTCAGATCGCGGCGGTCCCACCGCTAGGGTCCCCCGGGATCTCGGCTGCAGCACCCCGCTTTCATTACTGCACAGAGCAAACACGCTCTGTGCATGATGATGGGCGATACAGGGGCTGGAGCATCGTGACTTCACGGCTCCGCCCCTCGTGATGTCATGCCCCCTTAATGCATGCCTATGGGAGGGGGAGTGACGGTCACCATGCCCCCTACCATAGACTTGTATTGAGGGGCGTAACATCACGAAGCTCTGGCCCCTGTATTGCCCATCAATACGCACAGAGCGAGTTTGCTCTGTGCAGTAATGAAAGCGGGGTGCTGAAGCCGAGATCCCGGGGGACCCCCGCAATCTGACATCTTATCCCCTATCTTTGGATAGGAGATAAGATGTCCTGGGACGAAGTACCTCTTTAAGGGATCTGATAATCTATCAAATATTTTATCATATAGATCAGTCTCATCAGTCAGCTGGGAGTCGTAGTTTTGCAATACTGGTTGGGAGTGTTGGGACAGGTTGGGAAAGTGAGGGAATGTGAGACCTAAATAGGATATATAGACCTCACAGCCTTGGACCACCCCTACAGCTTACACATTGGCTTACTACTTCAGCAACTTATACATTGCATATGTGTGGTGACACAGGGTAGTGTTAGTGGAAATACCTGATCACTTTGTGACGCCAGGGCACCGTTATCCTATACACGGTCTGAGGTTGGAAACAGCTTCTCCTGGGCCAGACATTGGGAGTAAATGAACACACCGAGGTCAGGTTACCGATAACTGTCTTTACTGAGCAGATGGTAATACACATACAGCTGGTTTTAGGTGAGAGAGTGCAGCGTAACCCTTTGGGATCCCTGTTGCCTTGCTGGGACCTGTGGTGCTTACACCAAACAGATTAATACTGACTTGTGAGAAGGAAAGATGAATCCTGATAGGTAGGGTCCTATCAAGGTACTGAAGCCTTCTCCGTAGGGGCATGAACTTCCACCGCACAAGCAATCCTTGCAGGATGACCAGTTGAGATTAGATTTGAGCTAGGCCTTTCCTCAGAGCACATAGCACAACACACCTGAACCTCACTGTGGCTCAGCTTACGCTGAACTGGGTTGACTCCTCCCCCACTATACTATAAGAGTTAGAATTTAGGGGTTCCCATTGGCAGGCAAGGTCACATGGGGTTCACTGCTCTCATTTAAAGGTACAGTAACACAGAAAAATATATATACATATAACAAGAATATAATTGATTAGAAAAATATATTACTTTGCAATAGAATGTAATCATAATTAATTTAACAGTAAGTCCTTAACACAGTGTGCTGCCAAGCTGCCCGAGACAGTCCGAAGCCACAAGACAGCTATTGGTGCTGGGACACCACATATGTTTTAAAGACCTGCTTCCTACAGCTGGGAATTGCAGCACCTGAATTTGTGCACCGTCAGCTTGAAAGTTTATGTTTACCAGTGAAACATGTTGGGGGAGAGTGGTCAGGACAACAAACAAAATTTCACTTTAACCTTTCACCAGGGCATATTCTGTTTTTTGACACTCAGCTTGCCTCTTATTTGCAGACTGCAAACTAGTAATACCCATCTGGTTCTCCACGGGTTGCATGTGGCAAGTTTCCAACCATCTATAATACACAATGGGGTTTATTTACTAAGAGTGGAGTATAGTTTTCCAGAGTATTTACTCATTTTTCCCTACGTTAGGATAGGAGATAACATGTCTGATCGCAGGGGGACTGGCCGATGGGACCTGTCTTAGATGTCTTAGGGCCGGAGTACCCCTTTAATATGTGAAGAGACTTTGAAATACCCCAGATCGGTCCATAATATTCATTTACTTCTGTTGCGGGTCTCTGCATGGCATGAATAAAATCTTGAAAAAATATGAGGATATTACATCTATAGAAGTTCAGTGTGTGATGTCTTATTTATTACTTTCACTGACTGTGAATTCGTAAAAAGTTTTTATTTCTCTAGTGCGCAGTATACCTCCCTTAACCTTAGCTTTCAGATCTTCTAATAGAGACGCATTATACATAAGGGAAGTGTCTGTACATAGAGCTAATGTATGTTTAGGTGGGCACTGTCATTAAACATGATTTTTAATATTTGATTCATTATGCCAAATAAATAACTTTTGTAATTGGCTTCCATAAAAATAAACATTTTATGTTAGTTTTTCTGCTTTATACTTCTGGCAACCAGGGGTCTCCCTTCTTGGTCAGAACACAATCTGTCTGGTCACAATCTGATGTTGGTCTCCTGCTTGTAATGGCAAAAGTCCAAACTCAGGAGGTGTTTCTTACTGACAGCTGCAAAGAGCCTCATTGAAAGCTGCAAAGAACCTCACTGAAAGATACATAGACTAAAAGCTGCTGCACAGAGATTGAGGTCTTCCATTCATCACATCACTGCAACGATGTGAGGGCGGAAATGGTCCCCCAGCAGGCTTCAGTGATGTCATGCCTGCTGGGAAACGCCCACTTTCTCCTGCCTGGAGATTGCACCATGTTAGCAAGAATAAAGGTATGATTCAGAGCTTTTTAAAGCTCAGAATTTTTTTTTTTTAAAGGTGGGAGGGGAGTTAGGAGTAGTTGGGGAACATAGCTATAGTTAGTTAAGAAAAGTTTATTTGGTGACAGGTATTTTAAATGTGATATTTAAACCCACAAAAACAGTATTACCCTGTCCACATTTCTGGGAACATGTTGTAGGTGCAGTCATCAGGTGAAGCCCTGGGGTTGAGGGGCTTGGACGCCGCCAGGGACATGGGGGGAGATTTATCAAAAACTGTCCAGAGGAAAAGTTGCCGAGTTGCCCATAGCAACCAATCAGATTGCTTCTTTCATTTTTTTAAATGTTTGGTTGTTATGGGCAACTCAGCAACTTTGCCTCTGAACAGGTTTTTATAAATCTCCCCCATAGTATCAATATTACCGCAGGTAATTATGCTGGTCACCACTGAATCGTAGATATCCAGCCTATCCATTGCAATCTGGGTTCTCTAACATTTAAAATTTACCAATCTTCTAGAAATGTCACATTTTATTGACAGTTAAAATGTACATCAAGGACATCAAACTTAATCTGGCCCTTTTTTGTAGGATTTTACTATATGACACCAATGCAAGGCAGCACAAAAAAGGCCACTTCCTGCTACTCCTATACCAACAACTACATTATGATATGCCCCTTTCTCTATTCTATGTTAGCAGCTCGGTGTAGAGAAGCACTAAATCTATTTTTGGTTTGGTCTGCATAGAACTTGGGCCACATTCAGTCCTTGGGCCACCAGTTGGGTATTACTGGTTTACTCGGTAGACGTGTCAATAAATATCTGTTTGGTGAGAATAGGGGTGAACCCTAACATTAGACGTATGGACCTCTTTAGGGTCAAAGCCAGAAAACCTAATATTAATGTAGTATGGTAAGCTGTAAGCTTTTATGAATTTGTTCGTAAGTCAGGTATGTGGTGTCCCGGTACCGCATCCTATCCGGTACCTTTGTATATAAGTCCCCATAGCCAGAGTCCCTGGGACGTCGGGGTTCTTCTTAACTAGCCCTCCCATAGTCACCTCTCATCTAGGTATTAGTTATCTAATAATTCTTCAGGATTTGTATATATATATATATATATATATATATATATATATATATATATATATAGGATTGTACAAGTGTATATAAATGGTTAATTACCTATGCATAGCGTAACAGGACCAGCGGGTCACGTGACTGGGTAAACTCTATGGTTTTATGCTTGAGGACCTTTGGAGGTTCCTGTGACGTTTATCTCCCATCACTCCTTGTAACGGTGAGTGACAGTTGATTGGACCAGTAAAAACGGCCCTGCCCATATAAGGGAGCGGCGGCCATTGCTCACTCTCTTTCCTTGTGGGCTGTTGATGGAGAAGGATCTGCGCTGCTGTCGTCAGTGAGTTTAGGCCTGAGCCTTGCGGCGAAGGCTGATATCTGCTAAATTGTGAGTGTGTCAATCCCAAAACACTCCGCAAGATCACCGGACCTTATCTATCCCCTAAATCCAGACGGATCTTCGTAATATTCCCTAATTCAGAGACTTTTATGAGAAGTCAAGGTCCGCAACAACTGTCAGTCATTGCACTAGATAGAGACTGTATTCCTGAGACTGTTACTGCTCATTGGATGTACTGCAAGCATTTAAATAAAGCTATCCAAGTTCAAGTTCAAGTACCTTGTGGACCTTCAGTCATTTTATGCATGCACCTATCGTTACTGGGAAGGGCGGCGATAGACCGGAGAATTACCTCAGCATACTAGCCCCAACTACCATACACCCCTCAAGGGCTACCTCAGGTATTTTTATAAATTGTGAAATACCATCTCATGTATTGTGAAATACCATCTCATGTATTGTGAAATACCATCTTATGTACCATGTCATGTACTATCTGATTTAAGTTTCATTGCCTACATATACTGTAAGTCTATAAAAGAGCCATACACTTACTGAAGGAGCACATCACCACCCATACAGTGGGACCTACCACAAGAAAATCTTCCATCACCCATGAAAAAAGCCCCCATGCACAAACAAAAAGAGTTCTGCATTATCAATTAACTGACTAAAGGCTTCCTCCTCCACCACCCATCCTGCACACCCATAATTCTCCAAATTCTCCTTCCTCTCCCTTCAAGCCATCACTGACAGGTGGTGCAGCTGAGGATAGATATTGCTTCACCTTTCAGCACTTAGGCAGAAAATAGAACTGATCCTTCGTTTCACCCCTGTTCCTCAAAAAGACATAACATTTTATAGAAAGGTTGACAGGCAGTCCGAAGAAACAAAAACAATGTTATTTCTTGCTAGATGGGAGCCACTCAAATACAAAGTGCCACCCTAGGCACTGGACAACTGTGGTGTCCTTGTGTAGAACAGATATGTCTTCCTGACCTGTCAGGTGGATGTCACCTATCGTGTCTGCTCCAGGACCACTACTCAGGTTTAAATGTGTTATTCATTACAGTTTAATGTATTGTTAAAGCACTTTTATGCATTACTGTGGGGTTAACCTGTCTATGCAGGAGTATGCTATGCGGATCACATGCTTGCTTTAGCCAACCTGGTTGCTGCCCTGCTCCCCTTTAGTCTGCTAGACTGGAAGGAGTTAGTTCAGTCTAGAGTGCAGTGTCTAATGAGGAGTAGAAGAGAGTGGAGGTCACCTCTGGACCTCTACTGTGGACCTGTACCTCACCACATGAGGACAGGCCTAAGAAAATCCAGTTGCAGCGCCGAATTGTTTCAGAGCTACAGCACCCTTCATGGGATCCTGCCATCCAGGTCATCCAGAAAGTTAGAAGCAAGTCTGCAGTTGGGAGAAGAGCCAAGAGAGTTGATGGACCCCATTAACAAAGGGGAGGATTACAGGAGATAGAAAACTCTGGCAACTCCGGTCCATAAATCTACAGTTTTCACCTAGCTGTAAGCCCTAATTCCAAATACCTATGCGGAGAGTAGTGTTGGTCAGCTTCTAAGTCTCATACAAGCTAAACAATCCATTACAGTTCAAGCATAATTCAGCAAGCAAGAGGCTAGTCAGCAAGGACTACAAGTTCCATAGTGCCCTGAAGCAACTGTGATCACTGCTGCAAACTCCAGCGAACTTTGCACTACTGTTTAACTGTTCCTGCATATTTTTTTGCAAGTTCAACAATAAAATTCAGCAGTTTCCGTAACCCGCATCTGTAGTCGTTATTACCCCAGCGCTTGGTCCAGGAAGCTACTGCCCCTTGGAGCATGGAGGTCAACGCTACCCTGGCGTCACAAACTGTTATGTACTAAAACACTCCATCTTAGCCTGCCCTTTCACACAAGTACCTAAAATAGCCCTAAATGGAGTTGCCCTGTACAAAGGAAAAGCTAATCTACAGAACATGTATTTCTGTACTGCACTGTAGAGTAGCACTACTACCACTACCTCAGTAATACGAGTGTTTTGCCAAAGTTGATTGGTGGGATCTTCCAGTGGTGGGATCTAACACTGTATGTTGAATATGGGTTTAGTTTACAATGGCCCAGGCAAGACCATTGTATGTTGAAAATAATGTACCCTGTGATTATAATAACCCCATAATGTAACCTGGGTGTATACAGAATACCGTAACTGCTTTTTAGTCTTTGTATTGCAGTATACAAGCCAACAGTATATAATCTCAGCGATTAGGGCAGATGTAGGTAGCACCTGTGGTATAATATTAGAGCACACATTGGGCAGCTGTTCCCTATTTCAGAGAATCTTCTGTGTAAACTATTCATAAGCTCAGATGTTTGTGGAGATCTTTCTTTCAGATGCAGATTATATTTGTGGTGTCCCAATAGGTTCCGTGATAATTACAAGTAATGAGATTAACACCTGCGGTTTAGACCTCAGATATTGGAGTCTAAATTTAGAGATTATGCCAAGTGCGTCGCCTTCTACTGCTTGAAAGAAATTACATTTTACAATTTAGGAAAGTTAAGGAAAGTAGAATTTTATTTAGATTTTTTATTTTTGTCATGGTTAACCTTAGGGTGGGCCAGAGGTATTGGAAGGTCAGTAGAGGTGTCAGTAAATATATATCTACTGTTCAGTGAGAATAGGTATGAACCCTACTGTATCATGAGATGGACGTCTTTCGGGCAAAGCCGTCTAAAAATAATATTAGAGTAGATTGGTAATCTGAAAGCTTTGATGGTTTAGTTCTAGTTCAGGAATTTTCCAAAACAGTAAAATAATTTCTCATGTACTGTGTCTGATTTTACTTTTCTTAACTACATATACTGTAAGTCTAGAGAATCATGTGTTGGCTCTTTTTTAATGTCTCAGATATTTATTAAGCATTTTTTTTTACTTTTTCTTTTCTGAACTGGGTTTTTTTTTTAATCAACTGGTACCAGAAAGTTAAACAGATTTGTAAATTACTTCTATTTAAAAATCTTAATCCTTCCAGTACTTATCAGCTGCTGTATGCTCCACAGGAAGTTCTTTTCTTTTTGAATTTCCTTTCTGTCTGACCACAGTGCTCTCTGCTGACACCTCTGTTTATTTTAGGAACTGTCCAGAGCAGGAGAGGTTTGCTATGTGGATTTGCTTGTACTCTGGACCGTTCCTAAAATGGACAGAGGTGTCAGCGGAGGAACTTTCTGTGGTCAGACAGAAAGGAACTTAAAAAAGAACTTCCTGTGGAGCATACACCAGCTGATAAGTACTGGAAGGATTAAGATTTTTAAATAGAAGTAATTAGCAAATCTGTTGAACTTTCTGGCACCAGTTGACTACCAGTGCTGTACCAGTGCTGTAGTCACAGGCAGTAATGCCCTAGGCACCAAGTCTCAATACTGTCTATTAGGGTTGGGAGGACAGGGGTGATAGACAACAAGCTTCTCTGCCTTGGCCAGATACAAAACTAGGGGAGCAAACTACATTTGGAGGCATTTTGGTAAACACAGTGATGGCAATCTGTGCATCAGGTAATCTGAGGCAGAGGCACCTACAGTGAAGGAAAAAAGTATTTGATCCTCCTGATTTTGTGCATTTGCCCACTGACAGAGATATGATCAGTCTATCATTTTAATGGTCAATTTGAACAGTGAGTCAGAATATCAAAAAAATCCAGAAAAACACATTTCAAATACGTTATGACTTAATTTGCATTTTACTCAGTGCAAAAAGTATTTGGTCTACCATCAATCAGCAAGACGTCTGTCTCCAAGGTGTCTTTTATACAGGTAACGAGTTGAGAGTAGGAGCACTCTCTTGAAGGCAATAGTACTAATCCTGTCTTGTTACCTGTATAAAAGATACCTACCCAAAGAAGCAACCAATCAGATGCCAAACTCTCCACCATGGCCCAGACCAAAGAGCTGTCCAAGGATGTCAGGGACAGGATTGTAGACCTACACAAGGCTGGAATGGGCTACAAGACCATCACCAAGCAGCTTGGTCAGATTATTCGCAAATGGAAGAAAAACAAAATAATTGTCAATCTCCCTCGGTCGGGGGCTCCATGTAAGATCTCACCTTGTGGTGCTTCAATGATCAAGAGAATGATGAGGAATCAGCCCAGAACTACACGGGACAATCTTGTCAATGATCTCAAGACAGCTGAGACCATAGTCATCAAGGAAACAATTGGTAACACTCTACATCGTGAAGGACTACAGCACCCACCATGTCCCTCTTGCAAGAAAGCACATGTACAGGCCGTCTGAATAATTGTCTGTCGGCAAATGTACAAAATCAGCAAGGGATCAAATGGGGCATCAGTGGCTGGTACACAGTGTGCAAAATTACTAGTACTACAACACATTTATTCTATATAAACAATGTATATACCTACATACTTTTAAATATTCATGTTTAACCAATACTAATCCCCATATAAAGATTTGGGTTGGGATTTGAATTCTCCGGTGATTTTTTATGTTTGGATAATGTCCGAGCAGATCTGTTTATTGTGATTTATCTGTGTTTTCTAACATCCTGGCATATATTCCGGGGATTAGTTGAGGTTGCTTAGCTTAGCTCAGTATTGCACCAAATCCCTCACTGCACAAGGGAAATGGATGAATCTCGCTAATATTCTCGGCAAAAATTCATGCGTAGTGGGGATATTGGAGATCAGCAAATGTCAATTTATTCCTTGACCTGTCTACATTTATCTAGTCAGTAGCACAGTATAATGAAAAAAACATATAATGTCAGGATATAGAAATATGCAGATGTTAATATCAACCACCCACAGCCCAGAACTTGCAGTAATAACTGTGTTAATGATTTGCATAAGTAGGTTGTAATATTTTCTAGAGATGGGAAAAAGAGATATGGACACATGGTATGGCTACTGAAAATTGTTGTGCAGATTCACAGTACCCATATAACTGAGACACTGCTCCCTTAAAGAGGTACTCTGCCCCTAGACATCTTATCTACTATCCAAATAATAGGGGATAAGTTGTCTGATCACTGGGGTCCCGCCGCTGGGGACCCCTGCAATCTCCCTGCTGCACCCGACATTCATTAAGAGAGTCGGATGTAGTGCCGGAGGCTCGTGACATCACAGTCATTCCCGCTTGTGACGTCACGGTCACACCCCCTCAATGCAAGTTTAAGGGAGGGGGCGTGACGGCCGTCACGTCCCCTCCATAGACTTGCATTGAAGGGGCATGGCCGTGACATCACGAGCGGGGCATGACTGTGACATCTCAAGCCTCCACCACGCATTGCCAGTAATCCGGCGAAGTTCACTCTGTGCACCGGATGACTGGGGTGCCGCAGCCGAGATAGTGGGGGTCCCCAGCAGTGGGACCCCCACTATCAGACATCTTATCCCCTATTCTTTGGATAGGGGATAATATGTCTAGGGGCGGAGTACTCCTTTAAAGGGGTTGTGCCAATATTATGATCTACCACCTAGCCACAGAAAAGGTAAAAATGATCTGATTGGTGGAAGTTTGAACACTGGGACCTCCACCCATCACAAGAACCATGATTCCTTGTCCCCATGTGAGTGGCTGTCGCGCATGCATGATGTAATTCCCTTTACTCCCTATGGGACTACCAAGATATACCAGTCATGCATTACACACTCAAATAACCCTTTAGTCACAAGGGGTATTCCACAATTGGATCAGATTCTTATCACAAGGTGATCATTTATAATGTTAAAATAACCCCTTTGGCCAGTAGTGACATCATAATCCTTTCATAACATCTCGATGGGATTTAGATCCAGGCTTTGCATCCACCATTTAGGAAAACCCTCCATTTCTTTTTTTCTCCAGGATTTGGATGAAGGGAGTATCTTGCAAGGCTCCTTACAGAAGATGAATTCTTGGTGGCCCTGTACTGGTGATATAAAAGGATTTAGAAAATCTCCAGAATCGGACAAGACAATATAAAATATCTATTTTTATTATTTTACAAACATGTGTATAACAGTAAAGGGGCTTCACTCTTTGTCAGTCATTCCTTGGTGCTACTCGCATGGTCAGAGTGATTGTCACATTACAAGGTCCATGAGCTTGAATCTTGTGACAGATGGTCATGTATTATCCTCATACCATTTAGTACAATGATAAATTCATAGTGATGACTATGATGAGCCGCTCACGACCTGATGTAGCAAAACACTCTAAGGGTACATTCCCGCACGGCGTATTTGCTGCGTATTTGCTGCTGCGTATTTAATTTTCTCTGTTGAAGTCAATGGGTAGGAAAATACGCAGCACCAAATACGCAGCAAATACGCAGCAAAATACGCCGTGTGGGAACGTACCCTTAAACCATAGAATTTCCACTACCATTCTTAAAAGCTATGGACACTGATTTTTTGCTGCTGTAGTGTCTGTGTCGTTCATCTGGCTACCTCTCAGACAATTAAGAAAAGTCTATCAAAGAGCTGTGTTGTGGTGTCAGGCTAATGGTGTGTAATGTAGACTTGTAGGGTGGTGTGACTAAAATGAAAGTTTGTGACGCCAGGAGTGTTAACCCCGCCGCACGCCAAGGGTAAGCGGTTGCCAGTGCCAAGCTCCGGGTATAGAATATCTCAAATGCAAGGTAGGAGATATCACTTGTAACTTTTTTCAGGAATTGCAGCAAGATGTGCAAACAATACAGTTACATTGTAATGCAATTTGACAGAAGGATGCTATAGGGAACCACAGTTGCTTTATTGGCACTCTGGGACTTGTAGTCCTCCATGACTGGAATGTGACTTAAACTTGCCTGAGCTTGACTTAGCTAGCCTTGACGTGACTAGACTGGACTGACTTAGACTTGACTGAATGAGACTTGACTTGGGAGCTGACTATCACTGTCTTTCACTACTTCACTGAGCGGAATCCAAAGTACGTGCTTACCGCCAGGGTGGACTTTAGTGGACAGGAGTGGCTGAGGATCTTCACTTACTTTATCCATGGTTTGGCCCTGGGGCCTGTGAGACTTCTGTTCTCCCCAAAGCTTTAGACTTGACAAGACCGACAACCTGGTAGGCGGGATCCTAGTGAAGAGTGATGTCGCTCAGGAACAGGAATTGTCGCTCGGTCTTTGGGCCTGTCCTCATGTGGTGAGGTACAGGTCACACAGCTGAGGTCTTGGCAGGACCCTCACTCACTATCCTCTACACTAGTAACTCGGACTACACTGTGGAGTTGGAAAGGGTGCAGAGACGCGCGACTAAACTAATATGGGGCATGGAACATCTTAGCTATGAGGAGCGATGAAAGGAGTTACAATTGTTTAGTCTTGAGAAGAGACGTTTATGGGGGGATATGATAAACGTATATAAGTATATAAATGGCCCATACAAAAAATATGGAGAAAAACTGTTCCAGGTTAAACCCCCCCAAAGGACGAGGGGGCACTCCCTCCGTCTGGAGAAGAAAAGGTTTAGTCTAAAGGGGCGACATGCCTTCTTTACCGTGAGGACTGTGAATTTATGGAACGGTCTACCTCAGGAACTGGTCATAGCAGGAACAATTAACAGCTTTAAAACAGGGTTAGATACATTCTTGGAACAAAATAACATTAATGCTTATGCAGAATTATAAAACTATATCCCTTTCCCTTATCCCCTTACACCCTTCCCTTCAATTCCCTGGTTGGACTTGATGGACGTATGTCTTTTTTCAACCATACTAACTATGTAACTATGTAACTCATAAACTAACTAATAAACATTGGGGCAAAATCACAGAAGAATTTTGGAATCACCATCAAACACAACTACAGACACTATATTATGAACTACACTAACTTTACAGCCCCTGTAGCATAGTCAAATAAAATAAAATCCTGGAATACCCCTTTAAGCATCCCTGGTTGTTGGTAGATGCCTGCTGATGTTAAAATGTTTACGGAGGTATCAGAAGACGCAAATCGGTCATTAGCACAGTTGCTATGGTGACAGATGTAACAGTACACAATGTTGTTATTTCACTAGAGATGATTTTACTATTTATTTATTTTTTATTATATTGTTTAAAAATTGACACTGTAGAGATAACCTGTGGGTCACACTACTTCTCCAAAAGGGGTTATATATCCAGTTTCGTCCTTAAATTGCAAAATAAAGGCAACATTTTTTTTTATGTCCCTTTTCTTTTGCAGACAAAAACGTGCACATAAGATGAACTTTGGCAGTAAATTTTTAGAATACATACTTGATCTCTGCCATGTTGTGTGAAGAGCAGTCTCCTGAGGCGGAGGGGTCTTCTGAATGGACACTGGACTAATGAAGCTTGTTATTATCCTAAACCTGTCCTTTTTCTAGTGCAGCCCTGGACGTGTCCTCGATTTAATGTAAGAGAGGAGTTCATGTTCTATTCCCATGTAAACACAAGACCTGCCCAGGGAGACTGAGGGGTGATGGCCGGGGGCATTTCAAGACAGACACCACTATTATGTTTTTTTTTCCCCTTTAAAGAAACGGGTGGGTAGGCAATTACACCAATCTAGATACTTGTCTGCAGCAGAAGAGCGGCCCACACATTGGATAATTATGATTGAGAAATGTGATTATAGAGAGATGCTTGAACATTTAAAACCCTGCATCATTTTCTGAATTGGTGCATAAATTTGACCAAAGTATGATCAGATGTTCATTTGCATCTTAAAATTGAGACAAGATAGAAGAAAAAGCAGGTTCACATTACGTTACTGATCAAATAATCCAGCAATAGGATTCTTAACAATATCAGTACCTGGTGTGACCTCCTTAGGCTTGGCTTGAGGTTTGGACAGTGAAGGTTTAGACAACTTCCACGCCATACTTGGGTAGACCTCCGTCTGTAGTCACTTTGTTGCCATAACAGCCATCTAGCCATCAGGGGTGGACTGACAACACTCAGGGCCCCCCAGACCAAATAAAACAAGACTCCACTCCTGGCCCCACTTCTTTCCTGCCCCTATTCCCATCCAAAACCCTCCTCATGCCCCACTCCCAATTTTTGTACCATATCTAAAGTCCCCGACCACTCGGTCTGCCCCTGCCCAGGGTCAAGAACTACCATAACTGTGCAGACTTTTTTTTTTTATAAGTTGCAGAGACCACAGGAGAATATTGATTGGGTTCAGCCAGACCCACAAAGTTACCATGATATCATAGACTTTCCTCTTCTACAGTGGGGATCAAAAGTTTGGGCACCCCAGGTAAAAATTTGTATTAATGTGCATATAGAAGCCAAGGAAAGATGGAAAAATCTATAAAAGGCATCAAATTACAGATTAGACATTCTTATAATATGTCAACAAAAGTTAGATTTTATTTCCATCATTTACACTTTCAAAATAACAGAAAACAAAAAAAGGGTGTCTGCAAAAGTTTGGGCACCCTGCAGAGTTAATATCTTGTACTGCCCCCTTTCGCAAGTATCACAGCTTGTAAATGCTTTTTGTAGCCAGCCAAGAGTCTTTCAATTCTTGTTTGAGGTATCTTTGCCCATTCTTCCTTACAAAAGTCTTCCAGTTCTTTGAGATTTCTGGGCTGCCTGTCACGCACTGCTCTTTTAAGGTCTATCCATAGATTTTCAATTATGTTGAGGTCAGGAGATTGTGAAGGCCATTGATGTAATCCCCCGTGGATTTCGAGGTGTCTTTAGGATCATTATCCATTTGTAGAAGCCATCCTCTCTTTAACTTCAGCTTTTTCACAGATGGCATCAAGTTAGCATCCAAAATTAGCTGAAATTTTTTTGAATCTATTTTTTCTTCTACTCGTGAGATGTTCCCTGTGCCACTGGCTGCAATATAACCCCAAAGCACGATTGATCCACCCCCATGCTTAACAGTTGGACAGAGGTTCTTTTCATTAAATTCTGTTCCCCTTCTTCTCCAAACGTACCTTTGCTCATTTCGGCCAAAAAGTTCCATTTTAACCTCATTGGTCCACAGAACTTGTTTCCAAAATGCATCAGGCTTGTCTATATGTTCAATTGAAATCTATAGCTTATGCCTCTAGGACCTCATCAATGGTGCATAGTGATGTGGGCAATAATAGATTATAGCAGCGTTACTCAGAAATTGTTTTTTTAATTCAGATTATAAAATATAAATATATAAAACAATGACAAAATAACACATTACACTGGCACTGTCTAATGAAAATCCCACTGGGCCCTTGTGGGATTTTCATTAGACAGTGCCAGTGTAATGTGTTATTTTGTCATTGTTTTATATATTTATATTTTATAATCTGAATGAAAAAACAATTTCTGAGTAACGCTGCTATAATCTATTATTGCCCACATCACTATGCACCATTGGTGAGGTCCTAGAGGCATAAGCTATAGATTTCAATGGATATTCATTATTGTTGCCGGTGGGGTCCGGCTTTAGCTTTGACATGCTTCGGTCCTTCTGTTGTGAGCTGCACCTAATTTTAAGTTGTCTATATGTTCATTTGCAAAGTTCAAATGCAGATTTTTGCAATATTCGCAAATATTCGCAATTCAAATTTTTATCACGAATATCGCATATTCGCGAATATTGCGAATATAGCACTATATATTCGCAATTACGAATATTCGCTTTTTTTGTGTTCACAGTGCATATCAGTGATCACTGATCATCCCTCTCTGCTCTTCTCATATGCGCATATTCGCGAATATTGAGCCCTCCCTTCTTTAACCCCTTAACGACAATGGACGTAAATGTACGTCAAGGTGACGTGGTACTTAACGCACCATGACGTACATTTACGCGCCGCCATGACCGCGAGCATCGGGCAGGTGCACGCGTCATGCGCAGCAGGTCCCGACTGCTATCAGCAGCCAGGGACCTGACGGTAATGGCGGACATCCACGATCGCGTGGATGTCCTCCATTAACTCCTAAGATGCCTTGATCAATACAGATCACGCCATCTGCAGCAGCGCGTTATTTTGGATGATCGGATCGCCCGCAGCTCTGCCGCAGTGATCCGATCATCCAGCATGGCGGCCGGAGGTCCCCTCACCTGGTTCTGGCCATCTCCTGGGGTCTTCTGCTCTGGTCTGAGATCGAGCAGACCAGAGCAGAAGATCACCGATAACATTGATCAGTGCTATGTCCTATACATAGCACTGAACAGTATTAGCAATCAAATGATTCTATGAATAGTCCCCTATGGGGACATAAAAAGTGTAAAAAAAAGTTTCAAAAAAATTAAAATTAAAAAGTAAAAAAAATTGAAAAATCCCCTCCCCCAATAAAAAAGTAAAATGTCTGTTTTTCCCCATTTTACCCCCAAAAAAGCGTAAAAAAATAATTAATACACATATTTGGTATCTCCGCGTGCATAAAAGTCTGAACTATTAAAATATATTGTTAATTGTCCCGTACGGTGAACAGCGTAAATGTAAAAAAAAAAAAAAAAAAGTCCAAAATTGCTGCTTTTTTGTCACATTTTATTCCCAAAAAAATGTATAAAAAATGTATCAAAAGTAAAACCTAAGCAAAAGTGATACTAATAAAAACTACAGATCATGGCGCAAAAAATGAGCCCTCATGTCGCCCCATATACAGAAAAATGAGAAAGTTATAGGTGGTCAAAAAAGGGCAATTTCAAACATACTCATTTTGTTAAAATGGTTTGAGATTTTTTTTTAAGCGGTACAATTATAGAAAAGTATATAATCATGGGTATCATTTTAATCGTATTGACCCACAGAATAAAGAATTTTTTACCGGAAAGTGTACAGCGTGAAAACAAAACCTTCCAAAATTTGCTGAATTGAGGTTTTCTTTTCAATTTTCCCACATAAATAAATTTTTTTGGTTGCGCCGTACATTTTATGGTAAAATAAGTGATGTCATTACAAAGTACAATTGGTGACACAAAAAACAAGCCCTCATATGGGTCTGTGGATGGAAATATAAGAGAGTTATGATTTTTAGAAGGCGAGGAGGAAAAAATGAAAATGCAAAAATAAAATTGGTCTGGTCCTTAAAGGGGTACTCCGGTGCTTAGACATCTTAGATGCCTGATCGAGGGAGTCCCGCCACTGGGGACCCCCGTGATCTTGCACGCGGTACCCCGTTTGTAATCAGTCCCTGGAGCGTGTTCGCTCTGGGACTGATTACCGGCCACTACAGGGCGGGCGGCGTGTGACATCACGCCCCTGTCCCCGCGTGATGTCACGCTCCTCCCCTCAATGCAAGCCTACGGGAGGGGGCGTGATAGCTGTCACACCCCCTCCCGTAGGCTTGCATTGAGGCGCGGAGAGTGACATCACACGGGGGCAGGGGCGTGACGTCACACGCCGCCCGCCCTGTAGTTGCTGGTAATCAGTCCCGGAGCGAACACTGATTACAAATGGGGTGCCGCGTGCAAGATCACGGGGGTCCCCAGCGGCGGGACTCCCTCGATCAGGCATCTTATCCCCTATACTTTGGATAGGGGATAAGATGCCAAAGCACCGGAGTACCCCTTTAAGGCCAAAATGGGCCTGGTCCTTAAGGGGTTAATGGTATAGGGAACTAATGGGCTGGTGCATTGACTGGTGAATGGGCTGGTGATTTTTTGCCAGTTGAAACCAATAGGCCCATTGTGGTCTATGGGGATCTCACGTTATGTATAACTGTAAGATAAGCAGGAGGATCTCGGCAGTACAGTGTATGGATGACCATGCGGTGGTTCGAGTTCCGGGGTCGGACTGAGTGTTACAGTGTTGTGGTTTAACTTTTTTACTCGTGATTGACAAATGTAGGTCAATTGGTAATTAAGAAAGCCTTTGAACCGTGGGAACTAGGTTAATTGGCAATTAACTGAGTGTTTGAACAGTGAGAACTAGGTTAATGGGGTACCAAATATGGGTATTGGGGTTAATTGAAACTGCATGTAATCTGTAAGGCTGGGTATTCATCAAAACCTGTCCAGAGGAAAAGTTTCTGTGTTGCCCATAGCAACCAATCAGATCACTTCCTTCATTTTTCAGAAGCCTTTTCAAAAATGAAGGAAGCGATCTGACTGTTTGCTATGGGCAACTCAGAAACTTTTCCTCTGGACAGATTTTGATAAATCTCCCCCATAGGGGGAGATTTATCAAAACCTGTGCAAAGGAAAAGTTGTCCAGTTGCCCATAGCAACCAATCAGATAGCTTCTTTGATTTTTCCAGGAAAATCTGCTGATTTGCCCATAGCAACCAATCAGATTGCTTCTTTCATTTAGCAGAGGCCTTGTGAAAAATGAAAGATGCGATCTGATTGGTTGCTATGGGCAACTCAGCAGATTTTCCAGGAAAGTAAAGTTTAACCTCAACACTGTAACACTCCGTCTGACCCCGGGACTCAAACCCCCACACGGTCTCCCATACACTGTACTGCCAGGATCCTCCTGCTTATCTTACAGTTTTACATACCATGAGATCCCCATAGATCACAACAGGGCTAATGGTTTCAGCCATAAAATCACAGGGATAATGCACTAGCCCATTAGTTCCCTATAAAGAAGGGAGGGCTCAATATTCGCGAATATGCGCATATGTGCAGCAATTTTCGAATATTCGCATATATTATCGCATATGCGCATATATAAGGAATATGCGAATTTCGCAAATAAATGGCGAATATTCATCCATATATTCATAAAATATCGCAAATTCGAATATGGCCTATGCCGCTCATCACTACTGATGACTCTTCCATGAAGACTATATTTGTACAAGGGAACAAAGAGAGATGGATCCAGCTCGTGCAGATAAAATAATTTTAATCCATAAAACAAGGAGGATACAAGGATACTTGTATCCTCCTTGTCTTATGGATTAAAATTCTTTTATCTGCACGAGCTGGATCCATCTCTCTTTGTTCCTATGATTAGCTGGTGCCGTCCAGCACCTGGATCCGTGCTCTGCTGTCCGAGGCGGGGTGAGCTGGTCTTCATCTTACCTTCACTTATATTTGTACAAGTATCTCTTTATAGTGGAATAGTGTACCACAACTCCAGTGTCTGCCAGATCTTTCTGGAGGGATTATGCAGTCAAACGTGGGTTTTGAATTGTTTTTCTCACAATCCTGCGAGCTGTTCTGTCTGATATTTTTCTTGGTCTTCCAGATCTTGCTTTAACTTCCACTGTTCCTGATGACTGCCATTTCTTAATTACATTCTGAACAGAGGATACTGACATCTGAAAACGTTTTGCTATCTTCTTAAAGCCTTCTCCAGCTTTGTGAGCATCAACTATTTTCAGTTTCAAATTTCTAGACAACTGCTTAGAAGAACCCATGGTGCTGATTGTTGGGGCAAGGTCAGATGAGTCTGGGCATTTAAAACCTTTGAGATTTACATCACCTGGTCTTCCCAGATGATGATTGAGAACAATCCATGACACTGACAAGTCTCAGCTTTGCAAAGGAGGCAGTGCATGCTAAAAATTCTGCCCAAACTTTTTTTCCTGTTATTTTGAAAGTGTAAGTAATGGAAATAAAATCTAACTTTTGTTGACATATTATAAGAATGTCTAATCTGTAATTTGATGCCTTTTGGAGATTTTTCCATCTTTCCTTGGCTTCTTTATGCACATTAATACAAATTTTTCCCTGGAGTGCCCAAACTTTTGATCCCCACTGTATGCTCTCCCTATTAGATTGAGTATAGAAGTGCTGACAGCATGTACAGCAATGCTGATAGGATGTCATACTCAACCTTGCTATGACTATTCTTATAGAGTAAGTAAAGCAGTGTTGAGACTACATTATACAGTCATCTCTACTATACTTGCTCTATACAAGCAGGTACAGAAAAAACAACTTTGTACAGAGCTCAGCATGTTGAACATTAAAGGGGTATTCCATGAAAAGAAAAAAAATTTTTATATCAACTGGCTCCAGAAAGTTAAACAGATTTGTAAATTGCTTCTATTAAAAAATCTTAATCCTACAAGTGCGTATCAGCTGCTGAAGTTGAGTTGTTCTTTTCTGTCTGACAACAGTGCTCACTGCTGACACCTCTATCTGTCTAAGGAACTGTCCAGAGCAGGAGAGGTTTGCTATGGGGATTTGCTGCTACTCTGGACAGTTCCTGAGACAGACAGAGGTGTCAGCAGAGAGCACTGTGTTCAGACAGTAAATAACAACTCAACTTCAGCAGCTGATAAGTACTGGTAGGATTAAGATTTTTTTTAAATAGAAGTAATTTACAAATCTGTTTAACTTTCTGGAGCCAGTCGATATGAAAAAAAAAAAGTTTTTTTCATGGAATACCCCTTAAATGACTTTTTTTTTTGTTTTTCTGGTCAGAACATGCAATGTTTTTCACACAAAGGCTACATGTTCCAACCTGATCAGCTTTTGTGAGGAGGTGAGCTCCAGACTGGACCAGGGGGAATCGTTGTTTTCTTTGACCTAACAATAAGACAGGACCAATCCCTCATAAACACATGCCATAATATTGGGTCATACATTTATTTTCCTAAATAGCATCTCTTAGAAAACCCTCAAACAACTTAAATACGATATATACAATGGAGGTTAAACGTACAGGCCTTGCATATAAGCAAACAAATACAAAAAAATGACAATACATTTTTATAAAACATATAGACAAATCTGATATCCATAATTCAAATTTACCATCCATAAAATCTACACAAGATACAAATGAGATTTAACGTCAAAATAATCTGTAGAACACTATTATTATTATTACATTTATTCATTGTATAAAATGGAATAAACCTGAAAAAGACCTTATCGGAAAGCTTAGTACTTCCTTCCTTGTGCCACAACTATCTAAAACATATGTTTTCACTTTCCAACATGGTTTGCTTGGCACCAAAATGTTGATGTGTAGACTATGCTGTACCTGATGCACCAAAAGTTGTGTTGCTCTCCATCCAACCTGTTACCCAACACACGACTGTGTTATTATCTAACACAGTATTGTGGCTCAAGGTTTAAATGAAATAAATCAAGAAATTATTCAAAAATAATCTATTTTATTTAATCCTTGAGCCACAATACCATGTTCGATATTTACCCATATTTTTCCACTTGGTGGATTATTGTTGTGCTCGGATTGTAGAGTGAGCCATATCCATTCATATTTTTTGGGTTATGATTAGATCAGTGTTGTCCTGTTTGTTTCTTTTTGCACTTAAAGGGGTACTCTGCCCACAGACCAAAGGATAGAGGATAAGATGTCTGATCGCTGGGAACCCCGCAATCTCCGTGCAGCACCCGCGCCGATCCCGCCATTCTAAACATTATGTTTAGAACGCTGGGTTTGGGTGGCCAGAGACGTGATGTCACACCACGCTCTCTCCATTCATGTCTATGGGAGGGGGCGTGACAGCCGTAGACATGAATGGAGGGGGCATCACGCCCCCTCCCATAAACATGAATGGAGGAGCATGGTGTGACTACACGAAGCAGCATGGCATGACATCACGTTTCTGGCCATCCAAACCCAGCGTTCTACTGTTTAGAATGCCAGGAGCTACATGGGTGTTGCATGGAGATTGCAGGGGGTGGCGGGACCCACACGATCAGACATCTTATCCTCTTATCCTCCATCTTATCCTCTATCCTTTAATCTAAGCATTCCTGCAAGACATCTACTACTCAGTAGAGGACCGCTACCTCCATTGGTCATTTACTAATGGTGAGTTGTCATTTGTTTGTTACTTCTGATGTTTGATACAAGCTTGTATGATTGTACAACCACAGCCAGGTCTCACTATTCTGCTCTGCCATAAAGTCCTGGGGGTATGTGAGAACTGAAAGCCATTGCTAGGACCCAATTCGGGGGGGGGGGGGGCTGTCACAGATTTTGCAGATTTTTTAGGGTCATGAACTTTATTAGGACTTTGTATCTTAATGAATTTTACTAAAATAACTTTGTTAACGAAGAGATAAAAATAAAAAAGAACAAAGTCAACTGTGTATCGGGGATTATTTAGTGTTTCCTTGTCATTCATTCTCCACATGGATGAAATCTCAGTCTTCTAAGCTGTTCATTTCACACCAGCTTTGCGGCAATATGTACCATTTCTACTTAACAGATGGGGATGCAGATTGGTGGAACACTGTGCCAACTTCTGTGACTCACTGCTGCAACCGAAATGGAAGCCTCCTTATGTAACGAAGTCTGTACTGTACGATGTGCGCTGAGATCTAGATCCCATTTGTTTCTGTGATACCAGAACAGATCATGTGAATGCGTCACTAAACATCCTGGTGTAAAAATAAACCTTACTGAAGAAGACTAATGACTTACAGAGCTGGATTATATTCAACATGGTGTTCTCCCGTAAGAAGCCTTCAAATGTATTCACCCCAAGCTTCAACTTAGGCTTCATTAGGAGGCTGCACGGAGGCGCATAGAGATCCATCCATTTATCTGAGTTGGTGTTTGCACTTACCAGCAGATTACTGTCATTTTATTATCGCACTATTATAGACATCTTAGACAGTATTTTTGTCCCCTCTATAGTATCTCCTTAAGAACCTACATTGCCACCTATAACATCAATGTACGTAGTGTGCTAAAGTGTACGGGAAAGTGGTGGATGTATATCTCACCTAGTTTCCTTAGACAGGCACGATAAAGGAAATCCAGAAGGTTATATGCTGCTTTAGCAGAGCACAGTCTGCTGGGGCTCTTTTGTTTAAAGGGGTACTCCGCCCCTAGACATCTTGGATAGGGGATAAGATGTCAGATCGCCACGGTCCCGCTGCCGAGTTTGCTCTACACGTAATGACGGGCAATACAGGGGCCGGAGCATCGTGACATCACGGCTCCGCCCCTCGTGACGTCACGGCCCGCCCCCCTCAATACAACTCAATGGGAGGGGGCGTGGCAGTCGTCACGCCCCCTGCCATAGACTTGCATTAAGGGGACGGGCCGTGATGTTATGAGGGGCGGAGCCATGACGTCACGCTGCTCCATCCCCTGTATCACCCATCATTACGCACAGAGCGAACTCCCTCTGTGCAGGAATGATAGCGCAGTGCCGCAGCGGCGATCCCGGGGCTCCCCAGCAGTGGGACCATGGCGATCTGACATATTATCCCCTATCCTTTGGATAGGGGATAAGATGTCTAGGGGCGGAGTACCCCTTTAAGTTATGGGCTGGATTTCCTGGACTAGAGGACAGGTTGGATGTTGGAGTTCTCCAGACCACACCCCTAGTCCACTATGGGTTTCCCTACTCCAAGGTGTTCTCAGGTGAGGCTTCCTGTGCTGATTGCTAGGGAGGAAGCTCTATAGCAAAGGGTTGTTTGGGTTTGAGTGCTGGAGAGACTGAGATGAGAAGCAGCCACAGCCAGAACTGCAGCTCAAACCTACCAGGTCTGAACCTTCCTCTATTCACATTTAGTGAGTTTGCTAGGCTCAAAAATCTTTCTAAATGACCAAATACTATTCTGTACTCACTCCAGAGTGTAAAAACCTATAAAACATGATAAAAAGCAATGTAACAAAATCTCCCAGTGCCTTTTAATCACCCCTTATCACCCCTGTATTATTTCATCCCCCTTTATACTCTGTATCACCTTTATACCCTGTATCACCAGGGGGGATAAAGGGGAAAAAATGGCACAGGGAGGGAAGAAATGGCATAGGGGTGACAAAGGGTAAGAGAGGGGGAGAGGGAG
Source organism: Hyla sarda (assembly GCF_029499605.1). Taxonomy (NCBI): domain Eukaryota; kingdom Metazoa; phylum Chordata; class Amphibia; order Anura; family Hylidae; genus Hyla; species Hyla sarda. The sequence continues at coordinate 49,134,684 of NC_079191.1, read as the reverse complement.
TAAAAAAAATAAATAAAAAAAAAAAATATATATATATATATATATATATATATATATATAGTGACCCCTCGACCTACGATGGCCCCGACATACGATAATTTCAATTTCCTCTCAGAGGCCATCGCATGTTGAAGGCAGCATCAACATACAATGCTTTTGTATGTCGGGGCCATCGCATAAACGGCTATCAGGCAGCTCAGACTGCTTCAGCTGCCACCGGATAGCCGTTTACGGTGCCCCGTGTGGTCCGCTGACGATCACTTACCTGTCCTCGGGGCTCCGGCGCGTCCTCTTCGGGATCCTCTGCATAGTCGGCGCTCTCCATCGACGTCATCACGACGCTGCGCACGCCGTCCCGTCATCCAATAGGAGCGGCATGCGTAGCGGTGTGCGTAGCGACGTGATGGCGGCGATGGAGAGCGCGGATGCCAGGGAAGCAGAGGCCTTGCCGGAGCGTCGGGGACACCTCAGGGACGCGGTGACAGCGATGGAGGGCGACACCCCGGGCAGCGGTGGCGAGCGGTGACGGTCCGGAGCGGCGGGGACAGGTGAGTACAACTTCCTCTAACAGTGGTCTACAACCTGCGGACCTCCAGATGTTGCAAAACTACAACACCCAGCATGCCCGGACAGCCAACGGCTGTCCGGGCATTCTGGGTGTTGTAGTTTTGCAACATCTGGAGGTCCGCAGGTTGTAGACCACTGTCCTGTACTTTACATTGCACGGATCCCTCAACATACGATGGTTTCAACAAACGATGGTCCGTTTGGAACGGATTATCATCGTATGCTGAAGGACCACTGTATATATATATCTATATATATATATATTTCCTGTACGTCCTTAAGGCGGCACGAATGGGTTAAGTTTAATTGCTAACCCGGAAGAAGAGCTTACAACTAGCAATAGAATTAGAGACAAGTTAATCAAATTAAAGACACCTGTATAGCATGCATAAAGGTACCAAGGAAACACCAAACACATGTATTCTTTTTTCTCTCATGGAGGAAGACATGAGGAGACAAGCGAGTCTCATACCTAGGGCTTCTGAGTCCCTGAGATCTCTGTTAGGTCGGCCGTATACTGGGTGCTATTCCGGTCCCTCAGCCGTTCCTTCTGCCGCACGGACCAAAGATGCGGCGGTAAAATCATGTGTTGTGGCGGCGGCGGCGGCATCCCCATTCAAGATTGCCGGGTCCTGTTCCAGCCTGACACCTGTTCTTGCCCCACTTCCGGCCTGCGCCCCTGTGTCCGCAATAGAGCGAGGGACTCCAAGATGGCGCCGGCTTCGGACGCTGGGGTGAGTGCGTATGCGCCGTACCTCATTTCCGGTATGGACCGTAAGTTCGGCAGTCTGCTGTTATTTAAACGCCGGCCGGGTGTGCTTGGGCTGTGCTCAGCCTAGGCAGCTGATCCCGGCCGGTGTTAAGGTAGTTTATGTCCTGGGGCATATCCTCTACTGTTAAGGCGGTTTGCTGGTCTTACACCGCTGCTTCTTTATTTTGCAGATGCCTAAAGCCAGAAGGAAGTCTCGCCACAATATCTGTGTGCAGTGTCAGCAGCCACTCCCGGAAGTCTGGGAAAATGATACTTGTAATGCCTGTCAAGTCCCTTCTAATCTGCAACCCAGTGAATTCCTAGAATGGTTTAAAGGGAAAATGTCCAGCACATTTAAAGAGTTAAAAGAGTCTCTTGTTCCTAAAAAGAAAAAACGTGAAAAAAAACGCACCTCTCCAGTTTCTTCAGATACTTGTTCTATATCTGGATCTGATTCCTCGGATTCGGAGGTTATATTTGAGGATATGGATAATGACCTTTATCTCCTGCTTAAAGAGAAATATCCAAAACTCTTAGTAGCAGTTAAAGACACGGTTGAGTCCGAAAAAGATGTGGGGCATAAACCTAAAAAAGACCAACTTTATTATTTTCCTCAAGTATCTGGGAAAGTGATTCCTTCTTACCCAATACTGTCCGATTGGTTCAAAAAGGATTGGTCTAAGCCAGAGAAAAAAACTGACACAGGAGCAAGATTTAAATCCACATACCGCTTGGATCCTAAAGTGTCCGCCGAGTGGGAGGAGCCACCTAAGCTGGATTTAGCTGCTGCTAGAATGGCAAAGAAATCTCTATTCCCTTCTGAAGAGTCTACTAAGCTTTCTGATCCACTTGATAGAAAAGCAGACAGCTTAGCTAAGAAGAATTACTTAGCGGCAGCCTCCACTTCTAAAATTGCAGCCTCTTCCGTTCCAGTAGCCAGAGCGCTTAGAATTTGGCTCAGTCAGCTGTCCCAAGATATTGATGATGGCGTCCCTAGAGACTGTCTTCTCAAGGGTGTAGAAATGATGAAGCTGGCGGCAGAGTTTTTATGTGATGCTCCGATTGAGGTAATGAAGTTTTCCTCTAGATCCTTGGCTCTCTCTAACGCCACCAGAAGGGCTTTATGGATAAAGCAGTGGAAGGGAGATATAGCCTCAAAATTCAGCTTTGTAAGCCTTCCCTTCCAGCCCTCCTCTCTTTTTGGGCCGAATCTTAAAGAAATTCTAAAATCCTATAATGAGGAGAAAGATATTGCCTTTCAAGTTGAGAAGAAGAAATCTTCCAGAGCATTTTATGGCAGATCCGGAGGATCATCTAGAGGAAATTATTCCTTTCGTCAAGGCCGGAGATTTGATTCCAAGAAAAAGTCAGAATCAGCGACCACTAGTAAAAAAAAACCCTTTGCCAAGAATAAAGATTCCTGACGCCAGCAGTCTCATTCCAGTAGGGGGCAGGTTAAGGTTTTTTTCACAGATATGGCAAAAGACCTCATCAGATCTGTGGGTCTCAGATATCATCAAAAGAGGTTACTCTCTGGAGTTAAAATCCTTCCCGCCAGAAAAATTTATTCTCAACAAATCCACACCTGTGGTAAAAGATCTTGTGAAGAAGTTCCACATGAAGAGAGATTAGAGGGACTGTACTCTCCCATTTTCGCAGTTCCCAAGTCCTCGGGGGACTGGAGACTGGTGGTGGACTTATCCTTTCTGAACAGTTTTTTCCTCAAACGCAAATTCAGGATGGAATCTATTCGCTCAACAGTGATGAATCTAGAAGTAGGAGACTACTTAGCTACCATAGACCTTCAAGACGCTTATCTTCACGTCCCAATCCTTCAGTCTCACAGAAAGTATTCACAAGATTCTGCATTACCAGTTCACATGTCTACCTTTCGGCATCACATCGGCTCCCCGAGTATTTACCAAGATTGTAGTAGTTCTCACTGCAGCCCTTCGTCTCCAAGGAATCTCAGTCACACCCTACTTGGACGATTGGCTAATAAGGGCCCCAAGTCAAGACTTGTTGTTTCTTCATTTGAACACTACTCTTCAGTTTCTCAAAACCCACGGGTTTTTAGTAAACATCAAGAAATCCTGCCTAACCCCCTCCACTGTAATATCTTACCTAGGGTTCTCCATAGACACACTCCAGATGAAGCTCTTCCTATCTCACCAGAGAGCGGTCAATCTCCAGTTGGGGGTCAGAAATCTTCTTGCATCAGACTCTTGTTCAGTGAGGGAAGCAATGAAGATATTAGGGATGCTAACCTCCTCCCTAGAAGCTGTGCCTTGGGCTCGAGCTCATTTCAGAATGCTACAAGATCACATTCTCAGCAGGTGGAACCGGTCCTTACATTCTCTGGATCACCTCATCAAAATTCCCGTTTCCTTGAAGAAAGATCTGAGGTGGTGGCTGCATCCAAATCGATTCTCTCAGGGCAGATCTCTTCGGAATCAGATTCCGGTGGTCCTCACGACGGATGCCTCAGATTTAGCTTGGGGTGCCCATGTCGGGGACCGGTGGGTCCGGAAGCCTTGGTCCCAAATGGAACTGAAGATGTCGTCCAACCTGAAGGAATTGACTGCTGTCCGGAAAGCCCTCTTCCACTTCAAACCCTGGATTTTTCAGAAAGCTGTCCAGATTCAATCAGACAACCTCCCCTCTGTGTTCTATCTGAACAAGCAGGGGGGGACAAGATGTCATTCTATGCAAAAAGAATGTGCTCGGATAATGGCCTGGGCAGAATCAAACCCGATTCCGCTAATTCCTCGAGTCCTGCAGAAAATCCGCGACGAGAGAGTGAAGGCAGTTGTGATCCTGCCCTTTTGGCCCAGAAGGGCTTGGTTTCCGCTCGCATAATCTCTTTCGAAGGAAATGTTTTGGAGGCTACCAATTCAAAAAGATCTACTCCTCCAGTCGGGAATGTATCACCCAGATCTTCAGAGGCTTCAACTTACGGCTTGGTTCATGAACGCCGACGTCTGACGGATCAAGGGTTCTCTCAGAGGGTAATCTCTACTCTGATGGCGTCTAGAAAACCAGCTACTTTGAAAATATACAACAGAGTTTGGTCATTATATAATGCCTGGTGCCTCAAGAACAACTGTGTTCCGGATGTTATTACATCTATTCTTCAGTTTCTACAGGATGGCTTAGAAAAAGGCCTCAAGCCTAACACCTTGAAGGTCCAGTTTACAGCTATTAACTCCAACTTGAATGGTTTGTTCTCCAGAAATACTCTAATTTCAAGATTCCTCAAGGCTGTTAACAAGCTCCGCCCATCTTTTCATAACCCTATTCCCGCATGGGATTTGCCTTTGGTTCTCAGAAAATGATGTGAGCACCCATTTAAGCCACTGGAAGATTCTGCTTGGAAGTGGCTTTCTTTCAAATGCCTTTTCTTAGTCGCTATCACATCAGCCAGAAGGTTATCTGAGCTTCAAGCCTTATCGTCTAGGGAACCCTATCTCAGAATACTGCCTGATTCAGTTGTCCTCAGAACCATGCCAGGGTTCCTTCCCAAAGTGCCTTCTACATCTAATATCAACCAGGAAATTATCTTACCTGTCTTCAAGGATGATACTATCAAACACTGTTACGTGTTGGATGGAAAAGAGTCTCCGCTTCTCCTGAGGGCACACTCAACCAGATCCACAGCTACTTCCTGGGCAGAGAAATACCACGTGCCATTGGATCAAATCTGCAAAGCAGCAATATGGAAGTCTCCTAACACCTTTGTGAAGCACTATAGGCTTAATGTTGCATCGGCTGTTGGATCAGCCTTTGGCTCTAGCGTGATTCAAGGGGCTTTAAACCAAGAGTAATCCCTCCCTTTTCAATTTACTTTTGGCACTGCTTGCATGTCCTATTCGTGCCGCCTTAAGGACGTACAGGAAGCAGAAAATTTATTTCCTACCTGAAATTTTCTTTTCCTGAAGTCCGTAGGTGGCACAATTATACCCCCCCATTAAAATACATTGCTGCATACGATACATGTGTTTGGTGTTTCCTTGGTACCTTTATGCATGCTATACAGGTGTCTTTAATTTGATTAACTTGTCTCTAATTCTATTGCTAGTTGTAAGCTCTTCATCCGGGTTAGCAATTAAACTTAACCCATTCGTGCCGCCTACGGACTTCAGGAAAAGAAAATTTCAGGTAGGAAATACATTTTCTGCATATACACTGCTCAAAAACATAAAGGGAACACTAAGATAACACATCCTAGATCTGAATGAATGAACTAATCATATGAAATACTTTTGTCTTTACATAGTTGAATGTGCTGACAACAAAATCACACAAAAATTATCAATGGAAATCAAATTTAGCTAAAACATGTGTAGGTAGCTACAACCAGACAATAGGGACAATACTATTGTTGCCAGACGAGTACTAAGTGAAAAGGTTGTGTATCCCATACAACCTGCAAACAATGTATGTAGTGAACAATACCAGGGGCCATTGGGCAATAACAGCGGCATAAGGTCCAACTCACAACCTGCTCCCAGCTCCCTTGTGTGGCTAAGCACACATACAGTGGGAGGAGGGAGGAAGGCTATGAACCCCACCCAACTACAGTGATCCCTCAACTTACAATGGTCTAAACATACAATAGTTTCAACATACAATGGTATTTTCTGGACCATCGTAAGTTGAAACCAGACTCAACATACAATGTACAGACAGTCCAGATATGTGATACCTGTCAATCGCTGGAAGAACCGACCAATCAGAATGGGCATTCACTGGTAAAACCCCTGTATTACTGAAGCGTATGCACTGACTGGTGTCTGGCAGCACCCCCTACAGTACAGGGAGGTATTACATGTGCTGTACTCTTTACCTGTACCAGGGTTAGCTGCTCCTTTGGACACCAGGTGAGGGCGGCTCCATGTTACTTTTTTAGGACACTGTTTACTGTACAGGACCCTGAAGAAGCTCCTGTCCTCTACATAGACCAGTGTTTCCCAAGCAGGGTGCCCCCAGCTGTTGCAAAACTACGACTCCCAGCATGCCCGGACAGCCAACGGCTGGGAGTTGTAGTTTTGCAACAGCTGGAGGCTCCCTGCTTGGGAAACACTGACATACAGTGATTACAGCTTCCAGCAGATCTTTATTACTTTTATATGTAAGGATTTGCTTTATATATATATTAGTTATCTACTTATTTTTCTTTAATTCTCACTTTTTCCTATTTTTGGATGACATTTTGGTGCCTTTAGAACCAATTACCAGGTTTCCATAGAGTTCTGGTCTCAACATACAATGGTTTCAACATACAATGGTCTTCCCAGAACCAATTAATATTGTAACTTGAGGGACCACTGTACTTGGAACTAATGCTGCTGTAATTACCAACTGGCCCCTGGTATTGCCCATACAGCACAGGTAGGTTAGTGTTAGGTCCCGTACCACTTGAGAAACCTTGGCATTGGTGTGCGGGCTCAGGTATGTCCTTCATATAAGGATATACTGGCTAATGTCTCAATTTTAACATCATTTTGAGGGTTAGTCATATGTTACTGTCTACATCTACCACAGTAGTGCAGGTAAATGTATGTATTATTCTATATGTTACACATCCACACTTTTCATCTGGTGTAGGATCCCATTGTGGCACTTGTAGTCTGCTGCAGGCATCCCCCATTGTATGTATTTTATGCTGGGGATCGCTCTTAGCAACGGACTACAAGGGCAGGATCTGCTCCCCCAGTATAAATGAATGACTGCATTTTGGGGTTGAGCATTTCCTGTCATTTGAAACCACATTTTTTTCTTGTTGTTCAAACCTTGTACTTGGAGGTGTATAAACTCCAAATTTAAAGTGGCTTAATCACTATAAATATCAGCCTACTGTGGTATGGCGGAGTGGTGTGTGGTGTAGGGTAGATGTTGTTACCCTAGGGGCAGATGGTATTAACCCCTTGCGTTTGGGACGTCAGGGTGTAGTTTAGCCTAAAAACACCCTAAGGTATACCACTGGATCCTGAGCTAGGCACAGGGGCAATGAAGACACCAACGCCAAGTTACGGACAACGGTAGCTTTACTGAGTGTAGACAGATGGTAAAGTCTATACAATTCAGCCAGGGCCCACGGAGGTGACCAGTGACTCAGAGACCATAAGGGCTTGCTGGGACTTGTAGTAGGACTGGACAATTGAATGCAGACCACGCTGACTTGACAGATGACAGGGACTGACTTGACTTGACTCATAAAGCTGTGACTTTATCTTACTTGACTTGATGGTGTCTGCAGGACTGGACTTTGAGGTCTCCAACACTCTGGACACACATACTAGACAAGACTGTACTGGACCTCAGCAGGAAGAGAGAGAGGAGAGAGAGAAGCTCCACCCAGGGCTTATATGGGGGAGACTAGCAGGGAGCCCATAGGTCACCCATGGGATCACCTGGTCACTGGTACCTCCTGGGTAACAATCACATGACATATCACATGGTATAACTGTTAAAGTAACATTACATTTTATAACACTTTACATGGTAAAGCATATTTACAATAGGGAAACAAGTGCAGGGGGCCTTGGGGACACTGAAGGAGGCTGCCTGACAGGACAGCAGGAGCACGAGGTAACACCTCCTGTACTGGGCCACCACATATATTACTAAAGAAGCCTTTCATCAACACTACTGCCATAAATAAAAGGGAATCTGTCAGCTGTTCTTGTACTGCAGACACTGATGTATAACAAGGTAGAGATATTCAGCACAGCTGAGCAAAAAATACACTTGTGCAGGTGGGAAAATAATGAATACCAATAATCAATTTGTGCCGGTGTGAGGTGCTCAATTCGGGAACGCAAGTCCAGTCGATACACCAAAATGAAAGAAGGTTCAAGAATGGCACTCACCCATGCGGCACAGGAACTTTGACGTTTATTGCGCAAAAGCAAACATACAGCAATTCAGCATCATGGGAAAGTGACGCCAACACAGTTCCTAAAATGGACAGATGTGTCAGCAGAGAACACTGTGGTCAGGCAGAAAGAAAATTCAAAAAGAATAGAACTTCCTGTGGATCATACAGCAGCTGATAAGTACTGGAAGGATTAAGATTTTTTAATAGAAGTAATTTACAAATATGTTTCTTGCACAAGTTGATTTAAAAAAAAAATGTTTCCAGTGGAGTACCCCTTTAACATCTTAAGGACGCAGGACGTAAATGTACGTCCTGGTGCGGTGGTACTTAACGCACCAGGACGTACATTTACGTCCTGTGCATAACCGCGGGCATCGGAGCGATGCCCGTGTCATGCGCGGCTGATCCCGGCTGCTGATCGCAGCCAGGGACCCGCCGGCAATGGCCGACGCCCGCGATCTCGCGGGCGTCCGCCATTAACCCCTCAGATGCCGGGATCAATACAGATCCCGGCATCTGCGGCAGTGCGCGATTTGAATGAATGATCGGATCGCCCGCAGCGCTGCTGCGGGGATCTGATCATTCAGAACGCCGCACGGAGGTCCCCTCTCCTTCCTCTGTCCGGCTCCCAGCGTCTCCTGCTCTGGTCTGTGATCGAGCAGACCAGAGCAGAAGATCACCGAAAACACTGATCTGTTCTATGTCCTATACATAGAACAGATCAGTATTAGCAATCATGGTATTGCTATGAATAGTCCCCTATGGGGACTATTCAAGTGTAAAAAAAAATGTAAAAAAATGTAAAAGTAAAAGTAAAAAAAAAGTGAAAAATCCCCTCCCCCATTAAAAAGTAAAACGTCCGTTTTTTCCTATTTTACCCCCAAAAAGCGTAAAAAAAAATTTTGGTACACATATTTGGTATTGCCGCGTGCGTAAATGTCCGAACTATTAAAATAAAATGTTAATGATCCCGTACGGTGAACGGCGTGAACAAAAAAAAAGAAAAGTCCAAAATTCCTACTTTTTAAATACATTTTATTAAAAAAAAATTATAAAAAATGTATTAAAAGTTTTTTATATGCAAATGTGGTATCAAAAAAAAGTACAGATCATGGCGCAAAAAATGAGCCCCCATACCGCCGCTTATACGGAAAAATAAAAAAGTTAGAGGTCATCAAAATAAAGGGATTATAAACATACTAATTTGGTTAAAAAGTTTGTGATTTTTTTTAAGCGCAATAATAATAGAAAAGTTTGTAATAATGGGTATCATTTTAATCGTATTGACCCTCAGAATAAAGAACACATGTCATTTTCACCATAAATTGTACAGCGTGAAAACGAAACCTTCCAAAATTAGCAAAATTGCGTTTTTCTTTTTAATTTCCCCACAAAAATAGTGTTTTTTGGTTGCGCCATACATTTTATGATATAATGAGTGATGTCATTACAAAGGAAAACTGGTCGTGCAAAAAACAAGCCCTCATACTAGTCTGTGGATGAAAATATAAAAGAGTTATGATTTTTTAGAAGGCGAGGAGGAAAAAATGAAAACGTAAAAATTAAATTGTCTGAGTCCTTAAGGCCAAAATGGGCTGAGTCCTTAAGGGGTTAAGGACCAGGCCAATTTTCACTGTAGGAGCGTAGAGCGTTTTTTGCACATCTGACCACTTTCACTTTAAGCATTAATAACTCTGGGATGCTTTTACCTATCATTCTGATTCCGAGATTGTTTTTTCGTCACATATTCTACTTTATGTTATTGGTAAAATTTTGTCGATACTTGCATAATTTCTTGGTCTAAAATTCCAAAATTTTATGAAAAAATTGAAAATTTTGCATTTTTCTAACTTTGAAGCTCTCTGCTTGTAAGGAAAATAAACATTCTAAATAAATAATATTTTGATTCACATAAACAATATGTCTACTTTAGGTTTGCATCATAAAGTTGACATGTTTTTACTTTTGGAAGACACCAGAGGGCTTCAAAGTTCAGCAGCAATTTTCCAATTTTTCACCAAATTTTCAAAATCGGAATTTTTCATGGACCAGTTCAGGTTTGAAGTGGATTTGAAGGGTCTTCATATTAGAAATACCCCACAAATGACCCCATTATAAAAAATGGCACCCCTCAAAGTATTCAAAATGACATTCAGTAAGTGTGTTAACCCTTTAGGTGTTTCACAGGAATAGCAGCAAAGTGAAGGAGAAAATTCGAAATCTTAATTTTTTACACTTGCATGTTCTTGTAGACCCAGTTTTTGAATTTTTACAAGAGGTAAAAGGAAAAAAATCCTCTCAAAATTTTTAACACAATTTCTCTCAAGAAAATATCTCATGTGTATGTCAAGTGTTCGGCGGGCGCTGTAGAGGGCTCAGAAGGGAAGGAGAGACAATGGGATTTTGGAGAGTGAGTTTTTCTGAAATGGTTTTTGGGGGGCATGTCACATTTAGGAAGCCCCTATGGTGTCAGAACAGCAAAAAAAAAAAAAAAAACACATGGCATACTATTTTGGAAACTACACCCCTCAAGGAATGTAACAAGGGGTACAGGGAGCCTTAACACCTCACAGGTATTTCACGACTTTTTGTTAAAGTCGGATGTGTAAATGAAAAAAAAAATGTTTTCACTAGAAAATTATCCCAAAAATTTGTAATCCCATTTCTTCTGAGTATGGAAATACCCCATGTGTGGACGTCAAGTGCTCTGCTGGCGCACTACAATGCTCAGAAAAGAAGGAGCACCATTGAATTTGTTTGGAATGGAAGTCAGGGGCCATGTGCATTTACAAAGCCCCTCGTGGTGCCAGAACCGTGGACCCCCCCCCCCCCCCCACAGATCTTTGGAACAGTGGGCTGTGCAAATGAAAAATTATAATTTTCACGGACCATTGTTCCAAAAATCTGTCAGACCCCTGTGGGGCATAAATGCTCACTGTACCCCTTATTAAATTATATGAGGGGTGTAGTTTCCAAAATGGGGTCACATGTGGGTATTTATTTTTTTGCATTTATGTCAGAACCGCTGTAAAATCAGCCACCCTTGTGCAAATCACCAATTTAGGCCTCAAATGTACATAGTGCGCTCTCACTTGTGAGCCTCGTTGTGCACCCGCCGAGCATTTTACGCCCACATATGGGGTGTTTCCGTACTCAGGAGAAAATTGCGTTACAAATTTTGGGAGTCTTTTTTTCCTTTTACCTCTTGTGAAAATAAAAAGTATGGGGCAACACCAGCATGTTAGTGTAAAAAAATTTTTTTTTTTTTTACACTAACAGGCTGGTGTAGACCCCAACTTATCTTTTTCATAAGGGGTAAAATGAGAAAAAGCCCCCAAAATTTGTAACACAATTTCTCCCGAGTACGGAAATACCATATATGTGGGCGTAAAGTGAGAGAGCGCCATGCGCATTTGAGGACTAAATTAGGGATTGCATAGGGGTGGACATAGGGGTATTCTACGCCAGTGATTCCCAAACAGGGTGCCTTCAGCTGTTGCTAAACTCCCAGCATGCCTGGACAGTCAGTGGCTGTCCGGAAATGCTGGGAGTTGTTGTTTTGCAACAGCTGAAGGCTCCATTTTGGAAACACTGCCGTACAATACGTTTTTCATTTTTATTGGGGGGACAGTGTAAGGGGGTGTATATGTAGTGTTTTACCCTTTATTTTGTGTTAGTGTAGTGTAGTGTTTTTAGGGTACATTCACACTGGCGGTGGTTTACAGTGAGCTTACCGCTAGGAGTATGCGCTGTTTTGCAACATCTGGAGGGCCACAGTTAGAGAACACTGCCAGTGATCTCCAAACTGGGGCCCTCCAGCTGTTGCAAAACTACAAATCCCTGCATGCCCTAACAGCTGTCTGGGCATGCTGGGAGTTGTAGTTTTGCAACATCTGGAGGGTTACAGTTTAGAGACCACTGAATAGGCAACTTACCGGCTTCCGTCGGATCCAGGGAGCCAGCCGCACGACATCGCCGGACTCCGATCTCCTCCACCGATGGTCGCCCATAGCCTCGCCCACGGGGTAAGTGGACGTCGGCGCCGGTCCTCTGTCGGTTCCCCGTTCTGCCCCGCCTATTGTGAGTGGGCAGAACGGGGAAACCGAAAGTAAAGCCCCCCGCCCCCGATCTGCTATTGGTGGTCGCGTTTAGATCACCAATAGCAGGGATAGGAGGGGTGGCACCCCTGCCACCTCACTCCTATGCCTTCAGGGGGATAGTGGGTGTCTTGGACAACCGCGATCCCCGTTATATTCCGGGTCACCAGGTCACCATAGACCCATATGACCCGGAATAGCTGCAAATCGCAAGTGTGAATTCACTTGCGATTTGCGGTGATCGCCGACATGGAGGGGTCTGATGACCCCCCTGGGAATTTGCGCAGGGTGCCTGCTGATAGATATCAGCAGCCCCCCCCCCCCGTCCGGTCCTCACCTGGCACGCGGCAGGGACCGAAATTCCCACGGGCATACAGGTACGCCCTTGGTCCTTGAGTACCAGGGAGCAAAGGCGTACCTGTACACCCTTGGTCCTTAAGGGGTTAAGCCTTGATAAATGACCTCCTTTATCTGCAAGCTGAAGTTATTTACAGCTATTCCTCTCTTACTTTCCTATAAGACATTCCAGACAATACCAAGCCCTCTGGACGTCTTACTGTCCTCTATTACTAGGTTACCATGTACAATGCAAAATCTGCATCCAAAGCTAACTTGTTCTTTCTCTGCTAACTTGTTCTAACTTTGTCCATTCTGCCACCCGACCCCTACTATGTCCTCCCGCTTCACTTACGATATTGAAAACCGGTGGTAATTGTAAGCAGAAAATATTAAGGATATCAATCATGAAGACATCTGGGTGTATATCTTAAGAAAAATGAATGTTGTTTACACGGCTGTTTTTTTTTATTAGTCTTTGTAATTGACAGAGGCAGCTGTTTATTCAGAGCATCAAACAGACACAACTTTTGTATGGGATAAAATAACCACACAAAAAAAATGCCTCCTCACTTTTTTCTCTGTCATGAGGATAGGAATTAACATAAAACAGTTCCAAAAAGCCATACTCTTTCGGGCCTAGTGAGTTAGGGGAGCCCAACATGTCCTAGTGAATGAAGACATTTGCATATTCATCCCAGGGGTGGGCGGGCCATTGAATATTGAAGAGGCAGGGGAGCTAGGCGAGCCGGCTACCTGCCTCCATTGCACATAGCACGCAAAAGTAATAGATGAAGAAGATTGAGGTACTGCAGTTTAAAGGGGTACTCCAATCCTAGACATCTTCTTATCCCATATCCAAAGGATAGGAGATAAGATGTCTGATAGCAGGGGTCCCACTGCTGGGGACCCCCGCGATCTCCCTGCTGCACACGGCATTCGTTTAGAGTGTTGGGTGCTGTGCCGGAGGCTTGTGATGTCACAACCACACCCACTCCTGATGTCACTGCCATGCCCACTCAATGCAAGTCTATGGGAGGGGGCGTGGCCCCCATAGACTTGCATTGAGGGGTGTAGCCGTGACATCATGTGTGGGGCCGTGACATCACAAGCCTCTGCCCAATATCGTCAGTCATCTGGCACGGAGAGAAGTTTGCTACGTGCACTGGATAACTGGGGTGCTGCAACCAAGATCAGGACCCCCACGATCAGACATCTAATTCCCTATCCTTTGGATAGGGAATAAGATATCTAGGGGCGGAGTACCCCTTTAAGATGGAGAAACAGTGACCTGTTGGAGATTACTGGCAGACTACCTGAGTGGATTGCTGTATGGGCTGTGGATTAAAGAGACACAATTCCATTACCACTGTGCAAACAACTGATCGTAAGGCCCCTGGGAAAAGGCATGTGTGACAGGCAACGCTCTGTGGGTAGAGGAGTGTGTCTAACCTGGAACAGTTACAATGGCTTATAGAGAGGGATAAGCCAAAAGAGAGTAAGAGCTGTAGCAGGAGACAGATAATTGTAGCTGTAAGGCACAGCCATTGTTCTGTATGTGATGATCCCTCTCACTAGGGTCAAGGGGCTGCATAAAACATGTACTGGTTGCAAAGGTAAATAGACCATATGTGTATTATAGGCCTCTGGAGCAAAGATCTGGTAGTAAAGTAAAAAGAAAATAGAGTTTGGTCCATTTTGCACCAGAGTGGCCAACTTACTGTACTATCTTGCACACCACTTAATGAGAACTGGCACAACTGTTAAATCTAGAGAGAGAAACAAAGGCGCTCCATGGTGTAAACACACCGTGGCTATGGGGCAGATATGGTTAGTGACCACTTACCACAGGTGGTTATATAGCCTCACACATAACAATGGAATGAGCGTAGCGAGAAGACATGCGGTCCGGAGCCTTCCTGTTACTGGATAACAGAGAGGAAAACTTGGACTTTAAGTAGAAATTACAGGATTAATTTGGCGCTGAAGGGACCCACCACATCAAGGACGATAAAAAGGTAGTTTATTTACAGAAATGGAATGTGTTTCACTGCACATGCGCAGCTTCCTCAGGCAGCCATTGTTGAATAGCAGATATATACAGTATATTTCTGTAACTGCCAAGCATAAGTGCCTCTTAAAGTGTAGCAATCATGGGGGAGATTTATCAAAACCTGTCCTGAGGAAAAGTTGCTGAGTTGCCCATAACAACCAATCAGATCACTTCTTTCATTTTTCACAGGCCTTTTCAAAAATGAAAGAAGGGATCTGATTGGTTGCAATGGGCAACTCAGCAACTTTTCCTCTGGACAGGGTTTTGATAAATCTCCTCCTGTATCTGTAGCCACAACCAAGCCTTCTGCTACCATCTCAATGCGGTAGGGGTTTCCAAAACACCATGCCACACCTACTTTCTAGTTAGCACTGAAGAGAGAACAATGGAGCTTTGGCCCCTAATAATTAAAAAATAATAATAATGTTGCAAGTTAACTTTAAATGGGTAATCTGGTGGAAAACTATATATATCGCTTCTATATATATATATATTTTTTTTTTTTTTCTTTTAATCAACTGGTGCTAGCAAGTTAAACAGATTTGTAAATTACTTCTGTGTAAAAATCTCAATCCTTCCAGTACTTATCAGTTGCTGTATGATCCACAAAAAATTATTTTCTTTTTGAATTTATTTTCTGTCTGTCCACAATGCTCTCTGCTGATATCTTTGTCCATGTTAGGAACTGTCCAGAGCAGGAGCAAATCACCATAGCCAACCTATCCTGCTCTGGACAATCCCTGACATGGACAGAGGTGTCAGCAGAGAGCACTGTGGTCAGGCAGAAAAGAAATTCAAAAAGAAAAGAACTTCCTGCGGAGCATACAGCAGCTGATAAGTACCGGAAGGTTTGAGATTTTTAAATAGAAGTAATTTCACGGGAACAGTGATTTTCCTTTCTGCCCAATGGATATGAATGCAGATCCCACAGGTGATGGACCTGAAGAATTAAGTGCAGTTTCGGCAGGGAGACAGGACGCAGGCGTTTTCTTCACTGTGTGCAAAGACAGAGATTTACTCCAGGTTTTAAGTCTAAAAAGCCTGGAATTCAAAATACAACATCTAGCAGACAAAGAAATGCGTCAGTCAAATCCTTAAAATCATAGGAAGAGTGTGGTTTGGTAACCCGCGGCTTAAGAAATTACAAGGAGCCGTCTCAATATGCAGATGATCCGACATTTTTATCCGCATGGAAAGAGGTCCATTTGACCTATGCACGTAACATGCTGGTTTTGTTGAGACAAGGAAATGAAACTGAATATGTTACCGCTACAGATACATTATGTAAAACAAAGAGAGAACTACAATCCAGAGTATCAGCTGCACAGTTACTCTGCAAATCAATTTAAAAGAACAAAAACATCAAGAAAAGGAATTGGAATCCTAATTATCAACAACAAAAAAATAAAAATAAGGACAAAAGTAACTCCAAGAAAAAAACTTTGGATTATTTAACCACAGAGACCGACTCAAGTAGTTCGGATGACATTGAACAGTTAATCACAGATACCGCAATGTCGACGGCAGGACCCTCCCACCCTGAACAAGAAAAATCTCAGGAATTCCTTTTAGGCAACGAAAAACAAGAAGAAGCCAAAGAAGGAAAAAACACCATCAAAAAAAGTTACAAAAGGAAGAAGAGAGTAGCTTGGTATCGCTAAAAAACAAAAACGTATGTAAGGTGAACTGTCCACAAGAAGAGAAGGAAGGTTACCTACCAGATGTGAATCACTCTCAAGAAATACGTACTAAAAATGCGATTGGTGTGAACTGTCCCCAGGAAATGAACTCTAGTGTATCATCTATAATCAATCTAACACCTATTGTACTCAGAGAGGCAGCCATTTCTGTTCTGTCCAAAGGTCTTAACTTTTGCTTTCCAGAACAATTCGATATGGAAGAATTTGAGGTGGACCTGTTTAAGGCCATTAGGAGGTTAAATTTGAAAAAAAATTTCTTTAATAAAGTTTGTAATGAAAATAAAAAAGAAAGTGAAACCCCAGCCTTTGTGGGACCGTTGGGATTCTCCCCCTTCGATGAAGCAGAGGACACGGAACAACAGTGTCTGTGTGACCTCACTGAGTTATTGGGGGTCAATCTTAACTCGAATACAGCAAGGTAGGACCACCCCCCCCCCCCCCATTTACTGGTGGGGTACCATCAAATTTTTGTCCTCCTATACCTCCTGGTAGCAATTTAGACCTGTTCCAAATGAAAGTTATAGAAGAGCTGAGAGCTTTAAAATACTCCACAGATATTTCCCCCCTTAATAAAAATGAACAAGAAGCGCTTTCTTGGTTGCGCTCCCTAAAGGGAGTCGTATTCAAGAAGGCTGATAAGGGGGGAAATATTGTTTTAATGACCGAAGGGTACTATATTAAAGAATCGTTACGTCAGTTAGGAGACATTAAAAATTATGAAAAACTTCCCTCTAACCCTATCCCTAAAATCTCTTCTAAACTCCAATCTTTACTTAGAAAAGCGGTAGACAACAGAGTTCTTTCCAAGAGGACAGCAGAGAAATTAATTCCCCTCCACCCCAGGTACCCGTGTTGGTACTTTTTATCTAAAGTTCACAAGGACTTGGCCCCCCCCCCCCCCCCCCGGGCGCCCAATAGTGTCCGGGGTGGGGTTCATTACCGGGCGCTTGTCTTTAACTAGAGGATGTTCCTGCTCTAGTTTAAGATACCAACGAGTTTCTTTCTATCCTTAATAACATAAGTTGGCAAAAAGGATGTATTCTAGCCTCCATCGACATTGAATCCCTATACACAAATATCCCTCAGAATTTGAGTGTACAGTGGATCAAGAAATTACTAAATCAAGTAAAAGCAGTCAGTGTATTGATTTTATTTGTGATGCTTTACTTTTCATTTTGGAGAATAATACTTTTTTGTTTGATGATGCATGGTACAAACAGATTGGCGGAGTGGCCATGGGCACTCCGGTAGCCTGCACTCTCGCCAATCTGTTTGTAGCATGTTTTGAGAAGACATTCGTCTTCTCGGAGATAAATCCTTTTCTATGCCACATAAAAGGAAACGTCCGCTTTGTGGACGATATCTTTGCTATGTGGTCCAGTACCACAGGTGATTTTGAAAACTTCGTCCAGTTCCTTAACATTGTTAATGACATGAATCTCAGTTTTACGTTCAAAACTAGTCCTACCCAACTGGAATTCTTAGATATGTTGGTTACCCTAAATGATGAGGGTTTATCCACATCTGGATTCAGAAAAATAACAGCAGGAAACGCATTATTACACTACTCTAGTTATCATCCAGATCACACAAAACCAGCTATTCCTTATGGGCAGCTACTTAGACTGAAAAGGATTAACAGTTCTGAAGAAAGTTTCAAAATTCAAGCCCAAGAATTACTCGCTAGGTTGGAGGACAGGGGGTACCCTAAACCGGTTTTGGATAAGGCTTTAAAAAGGGCATCAAGCCAAAATAGGAACACGCTGCTACATGGGTCTGGATCGAGAAGAGAGAGGCCGGATCGCTTCTCCTTCTCTTTCAAATTCAGCCCAATGAGTGCAGCAATAAGAAAGGCCATATCCAAACACTGGTACTTGATTCAAAAGGACTCTGTCCTTTCCAACTTCAGCGAGGAAATGCCCTTAGTCACATTTAAGCGGGCAAAAAATATAGGAGACGTCCTTACTAAAAGTAAGTTCTCCTCTAGCAAAAATAACCCAAATTGGTTAAAATCTAGCAGCCCGAAGGGTAATTACAAATGTGGAGCGTGCAAATGGTGTCCCTCTTTGATTTGTAGTAAAGCTATAACAATTGGAGGTGTGGAGATTAAATGCAGGGATCTGTTCTGTTGCAAGACGAAGTTTGTGGTGTATGGCCTGGTGTGCGATTGGGGCCGATTTTATGTCGGCAGCACTACCAGGCCGATGCACCACAGATTTCAGGAACATTTGTATTCCATCAAGTCAAGAAAGGGATCACCAAGAGTGATCGATCATCACTAAAATTCTTTGGAATTGAGAGAATTGACAGCATAGACGGTTCTGACAAACGCAAGTTGCTGGTTCAAGCTGAGGCCAGTGAATAATGCGCACGAACGCACAAGGGGACTCCTGCACGTTTAATTTACAAATCTGTTTAACTTTCTGGCACCAGTTGATTTTAAGAAAATTATTTTTCCACCAGAGTACTCCTTTAAAACTATGTGAAGTTACTTGAAGGTAGTGGATGATGAAGATCCTTGGGTGGTGGAATATTGCCTTTTTGTCCTTGCTATAATGTATCCCTCCTGGTAAATTCACTCTTTCATTCAGCACAATTCTATATTTTAGATATAAACATTTTGCAATAATGAAATTTACAGATGAAGCAAAACACTGACAATAGACCCAATGTGTGTAGTTTTAACTCAGAATATGTGAAAAAAGAAACATCAATACCCTGACACTGACCCATGGTTTTCATGCTGCTAATGGATTTTTCATGTAATGTAAACAGACTGTCCAGTATTTGCAAAACAGGCGTATGTAATGCGTAGACGCATGGGATTCATTCCCAGTAAACTGGAAGAGAAATACTATGAAAATATCTTTCTACATGGTCACATTTCCTATTAATCTACAAATATATCCTATAAATAAGGCGTGTGTAAGCCTCCGCACACAACGGCCATAGAGCGCACACACGGCTTCTTGTTGGTTTTAATAAAAAAAGATGTGGAAAGAATAAAGCGGGTAAAATAAAAAAAAAGTATCGAAAGCAAAACTGATATTTTGTGTGATATTTAGAGCATAACCTAGGTATGTGGAAAATGACACAATTCCACCCCATACACTATGTAATATTTTCTTTGCAAGTTCCCGCTATTATTATTTACACAGATTTTTACGATTCATATTTAGAAATCCACTCGCATACAAAAATATGCATACAAATACAAATAACCACTTTTTGATATATCAATGACTCCCAGTACTCAGATACCCCCAGGAGTTATAGTAGGGAAAAAGTGTCCCTACTAAACTGGTACATTAGGTTCCCTACTAACTTAGGTTTTTAAGGCGAGTCTTTATCCTAGTCATGAAAGTTTTCTTCCAATTCTTTGTTCTATATAGGATAACATGATTATAACTAACAGAAAATGATTGAGGATCCTGTTATTAAATAGGATATGTGGTGGGAGGGGGATTTTAAGAAGTATGAGTTCTGGCAGCTCACGATTAACAATTATCCTGTTTGTGACGCCAAGATTTGTGGTGACACGGTGGTGCAAGGAATACCTGATCACTTTGTGACGCCAGGGCACCGTTAGCCTATACACGGTCCGAGGTTGAAGACAACTTCTCCTGGGCCAAACACGGGGAGTAAAGAAACACACCGACGTCGGATTACAGATAACGGCCTTTTTTTTTTCTTTTTTTTTTTTTTACATTTTATAATTTTTATTGATCATTTTAAAAATTTAACAGCATTATTGACAAATACATAATGTACACATAATATAGAAATTTCGATAAAGTACAAAAATATATAAAATTCACAAGTACAATTTTCCTCAGGTTATCAATTACGCCAGACAATAATGCATATTACATTATTATTACAACCTTTATTATATTATTTATATTATATATTATATAAATACCACCCTTCCCCCACCCTCTTTGCCAATCGGGGAGAAAAAAATTAATAAATAACTGCCTTTTGGTATTACACTCATACAGTGGAGAGGATGCAGAGTAACCCTTTGGGAGCCCTATTGATTAATTAACCCCTTAAGGACCCATGATGTACCGGTACGTCATGAGTCCGCTCCCGCTCGGGCCCGGCCTCTAACAACGGCCGGGACCCGTAGCTAATAACGCGCGGCATTGATTGCGGTGCCACACGCTATTAACCCTTTAGATGCGGCGTTCAAAGTTGAACGCCGTGTCTAAAGTGAAAGTGAAAGCATGCCGGTTAGCTCAGGGAGCTGTTCGGGATAGCCGCGGCTAAATCGCGGCATCCCGAACAGCTTACAGGACAGCTGGAGGATCCCTACCTGCCTCCTCGCTGTCCGATCGCCGAATGACTGCTCAGTGCCTGAGATCCAGGCATGAGCAGTCAAGCGGCAGAATCATTGATCAATGCTTTCCTATGAGAAACCACTGATCAATGTAAAAGATCAGTGTGTGCAGTGTTATAGGTTCCTATGGGAGCTATAACACTGCAAAAAAAAAGTGAAAAAAAAAAGTGAATAAAGATCATTTAACCCCTTCCCTATTAAAAGTTTAAATCACCCCCCTTTTCTCATAAAAAAAACAGTGTAAATAAAAATAAAAATAAACATATCGCCGCGTGTGGAATTATAAAAATATTTTGTTAATTAAACCGCATGGTCAATGGCGTACACGCAAAAAAGTCCAAAATAGTGCATTTTTGGTCAATAAGTCCTATCAATGCAAAAATGATATCGCTAAAAACTTCAGATCACGGTGCAAAAGATGAGCCCCCATACCCCCCTATACGCGGAAAAATAAAAAAGTTATAGGGGTCAGAAGATGAAAAATTTAAACGTATAAACTTTCCTGCATGTAGTTATGATTTTTTCCAGAAGTACGACAAAATCAAACCTATACAAGTAGGGTATCATTTTAATAGTATGGACCTACAGAATAAAGATAAGGTGTCATTTTTACCGAAAAATGCACTACGTAGAAACGGAAGCCCCAAAAGTTACAAAACAGCGTTTTTTTTTTTTCTATTTTGTCTCACAATGATTTTTTTTTCTGTTTCACCGTAGATTTTTGGGCAAAATGACTGATGTCATTACAAATTAGAATTGGTGGCGCAAAAAATAAGCCATCACATGGATTTTTAGGTGCAAAATTGAAAGAGTTATGATTTTTTAAAGGCAAGGAGGAAAAAACGAAAATGCAAAAACGGGAAAACCCTCGGTCCTTAAGGGGTTAATACTGGCTTGATATTATTGGCAGCAAGTAATAGGTCCTACTTGTGTATATACTTACATATGATTTTTATGTTTTTAGTATTTATCACTATATATTGATATTTATTGCTGGTGTGTCACAAGGGCCCTGTGACCACACTATCATCTATTATTTGTGTTTTTTACATATTTTTATTTATTTTATTCATCAATTATTATATAATTTTGAGACCCCTGATCCATTTGAATTTGAGCGCCATCATTTCTTACCTTGCTTGACTTGATATAAGACTGAAGGTTCTCCATGCCGGCTAGGGTTCTGACAAGGTCCTGTTACTTTCTCCGCCAGGGCTTTACTTTCCAATGTATGGGGGGGGGGGGGGATCACTTGCAGAATGGCTGGATCGGATTGAGAAGAGATTTGCTCTTGGGCCTCCTTCAGGATTTCTCCACACTCCATTTCACTTCTTTACCACACTTGTGCTCAGCATTAGCACTAGGGCTAGACTGGGGCAACTCCTCCCCCATTACACTGTATGGCTAACAATTTAGGGGTTCCAATTGGGCAGGGAGGGTCACATGGCTTGCACTGCTCCTCTGCTCTTAAAGGTATAACACACATAAATAACATTTTACAGTGCATATAAGTGTGATACGCCTTGGGGGGTGTATGGTAGTTGGGATGTTGTGGTAGATAAGGGGTTAATGTTAACCCTATAGTTCGTGACGCCAGGCTGAGGGCTAGTATGGTGAGGTAATTCTCCGACCTATCACCGCCCTTCCCAGAAACGACAGGTACATGTAATAAAATGACTGAAGGTCCACAAGGTACTTGAACTTGAACAAACTTTACTCAAGTGCTTGCAGTACATCCAATGAACAATGACAGTCTCAGGCAAATAGTCTCAATATATATATCTCAGTGACTGACAGTTGTTGCGGACCTTGAATGATATTAAAAGTCTCTGAATTTAGGGTAGTTATTGCAGATCCGTCCGGATTTAGGGGATAGATAAGGTCCGGTGATCATGCAGAGTGCTTAGGGATTGATACACTCTCAATTTAGAATCGATCAGCCGTTGCCGCAAGGCTCGGGCCTAACTCACTGCGGGAGATAGCTGTGCTTCCACGTCAGGAGCGCAGGAGCAAAGAGATGTTGCTGGCTTGGATGCACAGGAACAAGAGAGCGAGCAATGGCCGCCGCTCCCTTATATGGGCAGGGGCGGGAAGAATCTGATTGGTCGAACATCCGTCATTCACTGTTACACAGTGTGATGGGATTGACTACGTCCCAGGGACCTCCAAAGGTCCTCAAGCAGAAATACCATAGAGTTCACCTGACCATGTGACCCGCAGGTCCTGCTTATTTATTTACATTTGTGCAATCTTATACATCTAAATCCTAAGTGGTTACTGGACAATTACCAACTGGATGAGAGGTGACTAGGGGTGAACTAGACAATTAGGACCCCGACGTCCTAGGGACAATGGCTATGGGGAACCACAATAAAAGGTACCGGATAGGATGCGGTACCGGGACACCACATAAGAAACATAATACAATATATGATAAAGTGCTTGAAAAATAGAAATACAGCAAACAATCACTTAGTGGGCCCAACACCTGTATTGCAGGCATGCCCAAGGAGATCCACAGCCCACAGCACAGCCTTTTGAGCTGGGACACCACATATGCCCATAGTGTAATAAATAAAAAAATAAACCTCTACTCACCTGCAGCGTTCTCGTGGTGCCTCAGGTGTTCTGCTCTGGTCCCTGGTGCAGTCTTCTTCCTGCTTCTGGGAGTTCAACATGCCATGCTGCAGCTTAGCTTATCACCGGCCGCAGCAATGTCCCGTTTTAGCCAGTGATAGGCTGAGCGGCAGTGCGACCTATTGAGCCCCGGTCTTCTTCGTGATGTCGGGAGCCAATATGTAACATTGCCACTGGCAATTAGCTGAGCTGCAGCATGACTTGTTCCCAGAAGCAGGTAGAAGACTGTAGCGGAACCAAGAGCAGGGCACTGGAGGACTTCAGGTGTGCTGGAAGTAGATGTTTATTTTTTTATATACTACACTATAGGCATACTACTATAAAAAAAAATTGTTATATAATACTCAGTACATAATTCAAATCATGTACGTGTTCTGTGTCTAGCACCTACCGTATATTTCTCTTACAAATACTTTTTATCTGTTGCTCACTTGGTTTGTCCTTCTGTGTTTTGGAGGGGGCATGTCCTCACTTTCCCTGACTCATCTTCCTCCCTAAGTCTGCTGTGCTGGGTCATCCAATCACTGTAGGCTGCTCTTTAACCCCCTCTTCTATGTTTTCAGACAGGAGTCTGATAGACAGGACAGGAATGAGCATATAGGAGTGCTAGTCCCGCCCTCAGTTCATGGACTTTGTCCCAGCCTGTGCTCGAGCTGGGACAAAGGTGATGTGGCTGCCAGACAAGATTATGTTCTGGATGGTATGGGGACCCCTAGTGGTCTTTTTTTTATAAGCTATGATTCTTATTTAATTTTTTAAGAAGAAGGAGATAATATTTACCGTATTTTTTCGCCGTATAAGACGCAATTTTTCTTCCCCAAAACTGGGGGGAAAAAGTTGGTGCGCCTTATACGGCGAATACACCCCTATCGCGGCGGTCCCTGCGGACATCAATGGCCGGGACCCGCGGCTAATACAGGACATCACCGATCGCGGTGATGCCCTGTATTAACCCTTCAGACGCGGCGATCAAAGCTGACCGCCGCGTCTGAAGGGAAAGTGACACTAACCCGGCTGTTCAGTCGGGCTGTTCGGGACCGCGGCGATTCCACTGCGGCAGTCCCGAACAGCCCGACTGAATAGCCGGGTTAGTGCTTACAGGACTCCAGGAGGGACCTTACCTGCCTCCTCAGTGTCTTCTCCGTTCAGGGATCCCCTGAATGGCCGGCGCTCTCCTTCCTCATCATCACGTCGTCGCGTACGTGCGTCGGCGTGCGTAACGACGTGATGGCGGCGACGTAGAGCGAGGATACCCGACCGGCAGCAGAGACGTTCCAGAGCGACGGGGACACGGCGACAGCGATGGAGCGACATCCAGGGCAGCGGTGACGGGTCCGGAGCGGCGGGGACGCGTGAGTATTAAATCCTATGCAGTGGTCTTCAATCTGTGGACCTCCCGATGTTGCAAAACTACAACTCCTAGCATGCCCGGACAGCCAACGGCTGTCCGGGCATGCTGGGAGTTGTAGTTTTGCAACATCTGGAGGTCCGCAGGTTGAAGACCACTATTGGGTTCAAAATCTTTATTTTTTTAGATTTTGCCCCTAAAAATTGGGTGCGTCTTATACGCCGGTGCATCCTATAGGACAAAAAATACGGTATCTATGAAATATATCAGAAAAGTTAATGTTTTCCAAAAATGTACAACATATAAAAAGTTTCTGAATCTGACAATGCCCATTTAGGTCTCCAGTTGGCCATGTTTAAAAATTTTTAGCTTGCATCAAGCCAGACTTGATACTCCTCCTCAATTTTTTTTCTATTTCTATCTATGTTTTTCTTTTCTCTTTTATGTCTTACACCCTTTCCCTTTTGTTTTACTCTTCTAAGGGGCCTTACATGATCCGGTCTTTAACGTCTTTAGGTTGTATACTATTTCTTGGACTGTGGTAGTTTTATCAACTCAAATCGTAATTTTAAAATTTGATGTGATTTCCCTATCCTATAATATATTAGTGTCTATAATACACCTGTTAGCCCTCTACCCAGCCCAGTGGCTACTGTCCCTATAGAGTTTCTCTTGCATTTGCCATCTTCATTAATCTGCTCTTAAATAAAGAAAACACAGTACGGTAATACAAAAGAAACGAAAACAAAATGTCATATAAGTCATACAAATATATTCATATTCTGAAACACATCTCTATACAACATACTGACACTTAAAAATAGCGTGAATATTGCAGATTCACTTTTGTAGGCACTTACCTTCTGCTGTTGAGTATTCATAACTCGTGGGAGAATTCTCACTCCACCGACTGTGGCTGCCAAGTGTAATTAGTGTGTAATTTACAGGAACATGTATCGATATTGGAACACTGCCGAACCCAAATTCTCTGAATGTTCTCATGTAAAGTAACGGTATGATCCCAGAAGAATTTATTCATTACAACATGTTGCCAACAGAAAGGCGGATTTGTCCCCGAAGCTCAATCACTATTAACGGTAACCATCCACATCCCTTACGAAACAACTCAAGAAATGAAGGGTAAGGAAGGAATAAAATAAGATTCAATGCTAACTTTTTGCTTATTAAATAGATGATACAATTTTACATTTTTATTCTTTCAAACGGAAACTGTAAAGTTTTACCAGGCTTTTAAGCTATGCTCACACACTGTAAAATCAGTAGCAAAATGCTGACGTATAATAGGAATAAAATAGGAATAAAATAAATATAATAATGTACATAATGAAAGTCTATGGAAGAGTGTCTGTCAGTGCACACACTGTGTAAAAACAGGGGTAGTTTTAATATTGAACTTATGAAAGCTTTTTTTTAAAGGGGTACTCCAATGGAAAACCATTTTTTTTTTTTTTTTCAAATCAACTGGTGCCAGAAAGTTAAACAGATTTGTAAATTACTTCTATTTAAAAATCTTAATCCTTCCAGTACTTATCATCTTCTGTATGCCCCACAGGAAGTTGTAGTTCTTCTCTGTCTGACCACAGTGCTCTCTGCTGACACCTCTGTAAACCTCAGGAACTGTCCAGAGTGCAAGTAAATCCCAATAGCAAACCTCTCCTGCTCTGGACAGTTCCAGATACAAACAGAGGCGTCAGCAGAGAGCACTGTGGTCAGACAGAAAAGAACTCCTGAAAGAAATACAACTTCCCGTGGAGCATACAGGAGCTGAAAAGTACTGGAAGGATTAAGATTTTGAAATAGAAGTAATTTACAAATCTGTTTAACTTTCTGGCTTCAGTTGATTTAAAAAAAATGTTTACCGCTGGAGTACCCCTTTAAGCAGTGTGTTCACTGACAGACACTTTTCCATAGACTTTCATTATGCAATGAGGTCAATTAGATATAGAGCAATCTGGGCAGAATTTTTTTTCTCCCTTCTGACATGGGGAGAGGGGAGAGGGGAGGGGGGGGGGCTCACCAAATTTGGAGGAGTCGAGGGAACATTCATTAGCGTAAACACTGGCATCTTGCAGTGGAAGCTTCGGCAGACAGCTCAGCCAGGTCTCAGTGTAGATAATCCAGAAAAAGAGAAAAAAAATGGTCTCCGGCTCCCATAAAAAATTTACTTTACTAGAAAATATCCATAAAGTTAAACAGATTTGTAAATTACTTCTATTTAAAAATCTTAATCCTTCCAGTACTTATCATCTTCTGTATGCCCCACAGGAAGTTGTAGTTCTGTTACGCCGAGCGCTCCGGGTCCCCGCTCCTCCCCGGAGCGCTCGCTACACTTCCCTCACTGCAGCGCCCCGGTCGGTTCCACGGACCCGGGGCGCTGCGTTACTACCTCCGGCCGGGATGCGATTCGCGATGCGGGTAGCGCCCGCTCGCGATGCGCACCCCGGCTCCCGTACCTTACTCGCTCCCCGTCAGTTCTGTCCCGGCGCGCGCGGCCCCGCTCCCTAGGGCGCGCGCGCGCCGGGTCTTTGCGATTTAAAGGGCCACTGCACCGCTGATTGGTGCAGTGGTTCCAATTAGTGTTTACACCTGTGCACTTCCCTATATCACCTCACTTCCCCTTCACTCCCTCGCCGGATCTTGTTGCCCTAGTGCCAGTGAAAGCGTTCCTTGTGTGTTCCTTGCCTGTGATTCCAGACCTTCTGCCGTTGCCCCTGACTACGATCCTTGCTGCCTGCCCCGACCTTCTGCTACGTCCGACCTTGCTTCTGTCTACTCCCTTGTACCGCGCCTATCTTCAGCAGCCAGAGAGGTTGAGCCGTTGCTAGGGGATACGACCTGGTCACTACCGCCGCAGCAAGACCATCCCGCTTTGCGGCGGGCTCTGGTGAAAACCAGTAGTGACTTAGAACCGATCCTCTAGCACGGTCCACGCCAATCCCTCTCTGGCACAGAGGATCCACTACCTGCCAGCCGGCATCGTGACAGTAGATCCGGCCATGGATCCCGCTGAAGTTCCTCTGCCAGTTGTCGCTGACCTCACCACGGTGGTCGCCCAGCAGTCACAACAGATTGCGCAACAAGGCCAACAGCTGTCTCAACTGACTGTTATGCTACAACAGTTACTACCACAGCTCCAGCAATCATCTCCTCCGCCAGCTCCTGTACCTCCTCCGCAGCGAGTGGCCGCTTCTGGAATACGACTATCCTTGCCGGATAAATTTGATGGGGACTCTAAGTTTTGCCGTGGCTTTCTTTCCCAATGTTCATTACACTTGGAGATGATGTCGGACCAGTTCCCCACTGAAAGGTCTAAGGTGGCTTTCGTAGTCAGCCTGCTGTCTGGAAAAGCCCTGGCTTGGGCCACACCGCTCTGGGACCGCAATGACCCCGTCACTGCCTCTGTACACTCCTTCTTCTCGGAAATTCGAAGTGTCTTTGAGGAACCTGCCCGAGCCTCTTCTGCTGAGACTGCCCTGTTGAACCTGGTCCAGGGTAATTCTTCCGTTGGCGAGTATGCCGTACAGTTCCGTACCCTTGCTTCAGAATTATCCTGGAATAATGAGGCACTCTGCGCGACCTTTAAAAAAGGCCTATCCAGCAACATTAAAGATGTTCTGGCCGCACGAGAAATCCCTGCTAACCTACATGAACTCATCCATCTTGCCACTCGCATTGACATGCGTTTTTCCGAACGGCGTCAGGAGCTCCGCCAGGATATGGACTCTGTTCGCACGAGGCGTTTCTTCTCCCCGGCTCCTCTCTCCTCTGGTCCCCTGCAATCTGTTCCTGTGCCTCCCGCCGTGGAGGCTATGCAGGTCGACCGGTCTCGCCTGACACCCCAAGAGAGGACACGACGCCGCATGGAGAATCTCTGCCTGTACTGTGCTAGTACCGAACACTTCCTGAAGGATTGTCCTATCCGTCCTCCCCGCCTGGAAAGACGTCCGCTGACTCCGCACAAAGGTGAGACAGTCCTTGATGTCTACTCTGCTTCTCCACGTCTTACTGTGCCTGTGCGGATGTCTGCCTCTGCCTTCTCCTTCTCTGCTGTGGCCTTCTTGGACTCTGGATCTGCAGGAAATTTCATCTTAGCCTCTCTCGTCAACAGGTTCAACATCCCGGTGACCAGTCTCGCCAGACCCCTCTACATCAATTGTGTAAACAATGAAAGATTGGACTGTACTATACGTTTCCGCACGGAGCCCCTTCTAATGTGCATCGGATCTCATCACGAGAGGATTGAACTGTTGGTCCTCCCCAATTGCACTTCTGAAATCCTTCTTGGACTTCCCTGGCTTCAACTCCATTCCCCAATCCTGGATTGGTCCACTGGGGAGATCAAGAGTTGGGGGCCCTCTTGTTCCAAGGACTGCTTAAAACCGGTTCCCAGTAAACCTTGCCGTGTCCCTGTGCTTCCTCATGTAACCGGTCTCCCTAAGGCCTATATGGACTTTGCGGACGTTTTTTGCAAAAAACAAGCTGAGACTCTACCTCCTCACAGGCCTTATGATTGTCCCATTGACCTCCTCCCGGGCACTACTCCACCCCGGGGCAGAATCTATCCTCTGTCCGTCCCAGAGACTCTTGCCATGTCTGAATACGTCCAAGAAAATTTAAAAAAGGGCTTTATCCGTAAATCCTCCTCTCCTGCCGGAGCCGGATTTTTCTTTGTGTCCAAAAAAGATGGCTCTCTACGTCCTTGCATTGACTACCGCGGTCTTAATAAAATCACGGTTAAGAACCGCTACCCCCTACCCCTCATCTCTGAACTCTTTGATCGTCTCCAAGGTGCCCATATTTTTACCAAACTGGACTTAAGAGGTGCTTATAATCTCATCCGCATCAGAGAGGGGGATGAATGGAAAACGGCATTTAACACCAGAGATGGACACTTTGAGTATCTGGTCATGCCCTTTGGTCTATGCAACGCCCCTGCCGTCTTCCAAGACTTTGTTAATGAAATTTTTCGTGATCTACTATACTCCTGTGTTGTTGTATATCTGGACGATATCCTGATTTTTTCTGCCAATCTTGAAGAACACCGCCAGCATGTCCGTATGGTTCTTCAGAGACTTCGTGATAATCAACTCTATGCCAAAATAGAGAAATGTCTGTTTGAATGCCAATCTCTTCCTTTTCTAGGATACTTGGTCTCTGGCCAGGGACTACAAATGGACCCAGATAAACTCTCTGCCGTCTTAGATTGGCCACGCCCCTCCGGACTCCGTGCCATCCAACGTTTTTTGGGTTTCGCCAATTATTACAGGCAATTTATTCCACATTTTTCTACCATTGTGGCTCCTATTGTGGCTTTAACAAAAAAAAATGCCGATCCCAAGTCTTGGCCTCCTCAAGCGGAAGACGCCTTTAAACGACTCAAGTCTGCCTTTTCTTCGGCTCCCGTGCTCTCCAGACCTGACCCATCTAAACCCTTCCTATTGGAGGTTGATGCCTCCTCAGTGGGAGCTGGAGCTGTCCTTCTACAAAAAAACTCTTCCGGGCATGCTGTTACTTGTGGTTTTTTTTCCAGGACCTTCTCTCCGGCGGAGAGGAACTACTCCATCGGGGATCGAGAGCTTCTAGCCATTAAATTAGCACTTGAGGAATGGAGGCATCTGCTGGAGGGATCAAGATTTCCAGTTATTATTTACACCGATCACAAGAACCTCTCCTACCTCCAGTCTGCCCAACGGCTGAATCCTCGTCAGGCCAGGTGGTCTCTGTTCTTTGCCCGATTTAATTTTGAAATTCACTTTCGGCCTGCTGATAAAAACATTAGGGCCGATGCTCTCTCTCGTTCCTCAGATGCCTCTGAAATTGAACTCTCTCCTCAACACATCATTCCTCCTGACTGCCTGATTTCCACTTCTCCAGCCTCCATCAGGCAAACTCCTCCAGGAAAGACCTTTGTTTCTCCACGCCAACGCCTTGGGATCCTCAAATGGGGTCACTCCTCCCATCTCGCAGGTCATGCGGGCATCAAGAAATCTGTGCAACTCATCTCTCGCTTCTATTGGTGGCCGACTCTAGAGACTGATGTGGTGGACTTTGTGCGAGCCTGCACTATCTGTGCCCGGGATAAGACTCCTCGCCAGAAGCCCGCTGGTTTTCTTCATCCTCTACCTGTCCCCGAACAACCTTGGTCTCTGATTGGTATGGATTTTATTACTGACTTACCCCCATCCCATGGCAACACTGTTATTTGGGTGGTCGTTGATCGATTCTCCAAAATGGCACATTTCATCCCTCTTCCTGGTCTTCCTTCAGCGCCTCAGTTGGCTAAACAATTTTTTGTACACATTTTTCGTCTTCACGGGTTGCCTACACAGATCGTCTCGGATAGAGGCGTCCAATTTGTGTCTAAATTCTGGAGGGCTCTCTGTAAACAACTCAAGATTAAATTAAATTTTTCTTCTGCATACCATCCTCAATCCAATGGACAAGTAGAGAGAATTAACCAGATCTTGGGTGACTATTTACGACATTTTGTTTCCTCCCGCCAGGATGACTGGGCAGATCTTCTACCTTGGGCCGAATTCTCGTATAATTTCAGAATCTCTGAATCTTCCTCCAAATCTCCGTTTTTCGTGGTGTACGGCCGTCACCCTCTTCCCCCCCTCCCTACCCCCTTGCCCTCTGGTCTGCCCGCTGTGGATGAAATTTCTCGTGATCTTTCCACCATATGGAAAGAGACCCAAAATTCTCTCTTACAGGCTTCTTCTCGCATGAAGAGATTCGCAGATAAGAAAAGAAGAGCTCCTCCCATTTTTTCCCCTGGAGACAAGGTATGGCTCTCCGCTAAATATGTCCGTTTCCGTGTCCCGAGCTATAAGTTGGGACCACGCTATCTTGGTCCTTTTAAAGTTTTGTGTCAAATTAATCCTGTCTCTTACAAACTTCTTCTTCCTCCTTCTCTTCGTATCCCTAATGCCTTTCACGTCTCTCTTCTTAAACCTCTCATCCTCAACCGTTTTTCTCCTAAATCTGTTCCTCCCACTCCTGTTTCCGGCTCCTCGGACATCTTCTCTGTCAAAGAGATTTTGGCCTCTAAAAAGGTCAGGGGAAGAACTTTTTTTTTAGTGGATTGGGAGGGTTGTGGTCCAGAAGAGAGGTCCTGGGAACCTGAGGACAATATCCTGGACAAAAGTCTGATCCTCAGGTTCTCAGGCCCCAAGAAGAGGGGGAGACCCAAGGGGGGGGGTACTGTTACGCCGAGCGCTCCGGGTCCCCGCTCCTCCCCGGAGCGCTCGCTACACTTCCCTCACTGCAGCGCCCCGGTCGGTTCCACGGACCCGGGGCGCTGCGTTACTACCTCCGGCCGGGATGCGATTCGCGATGCGGGTAGCGCCCGCTCGCGATGCGCACCCCGGCTCCCGTACCTTACTCGCTCCCCGTCAGTTCTGTCCCGGCGCGCGCGGCCCCGCTCCCTAGGGCGCGCGCGCGCCGGGTCTTTGCGATTTAAAGGGCCACTGCACCGCTGATTGGTGCAGTGGTTCCAATTAGTGTTTACACCTGTGCACTTCCCTATATCACCTCACTTCCCCTTCACTCCCTCGCCGGATCTTGTTGCCCTAGTGCCAGTGAAAGCGTTCCTTGTGTGTTCCTTGCCTGTGATTCCAGACCTTCTGCCGTTGCCCCTGACTACGATCCTTGCTGCCTGCCCCGACCTTCTGCTACGTCCGACCTTGCTTCTGTCTACTCCCTTGTACCGCGCCTATCTTCAGCAGCCAGAGAGGTTGAGCCGTTGCTAGGGGATACGACCTGGTCACTACCGCCGCAGCAAGACCATCCCGCTTTGCGGCGGGCTCTGGTGAAAACCAGTAGTGACTTAGAACCGATCCTCTAGCACGGTCCACGCCAATCCCTCTCTGGCACAGAGGATCCACTACCTGCCAGCCGGCATCGTGACAAGTTCTTCTCTGTCTGACCACAGTGCTCTCTGCTGACACCTCTGTAAACCTCAGGAACTGTCCAGAGTGCAAGTAAATCCCAATAGCAAACCTCTCCTGCTCTGGACAGTTCCAGATACAAACAGAGGCGTCAGCAGAGAGCACTGTGGTCAGACAGAAAAGAACTCTTGAAAGAAATACAACTTCCCGTGGAGCATACAGGAGCTGAAAAGTACTGGAAGGATTAAGATTTTGAAATAGAAGTAATTTACAAATCTGTTTAACTTTCTGGCTTCAGTTGATTTAAAAAAAATGTTTACCGCTGGAGTACCCCTTTAAGCAGTGTGTTCACTGACAGACACTTTTCCATAGACTTTCATTATGCAATGAGGTCAATTAGATATAGAGCAATCTGGGCAGAATTTTTTTTCTCCCTTCTGACATGGGGAGAGGGGAGAGGGGAGGGGGGGGGGGGCTCACCAAATTTGGAGGAGTCGAGGGAACATTCATTAGCGTAAACACTGGTGTCTTGCAGTGGAAGCTTCGGCAGACAGCTCAGCCAGGTCTCAGTGTAGATAATCCAGAAAAAGAGAAAAAAAAATGGTCTCCGGCTCCCATAAAAAATTTACTTTACTAGAAAATATCCATAAAACATAGTGGGAATCATATCAAAAAGATAAAATCCATTAGGTCCTCGAAACGCGTTTCGAGGACCTAATGGTTTTTATCTTTTTGATATGATTCCCACTATCTGTTTTATGGATATTTTCTAATAAAGTAAAAATTTTTTATGGGAGCCGGAGACCATTTTTTTCCCTTTTTCTGGATAAAGACTCCATACATGTGTTGTGCCAAGTTTGCCATTTTCAAAAGCAGGATCCAGTGCTGCAAGTCAACAGATCTAACCAGTGAGCCAGCATCCTGCCTCCAAATTTGGGTTTATGAGAACATTTTACTGCACTATTCTCTTTAATCGTGCAAAGTTTTATTAGAATTTTAGTACAGCGGGAACATTTTCTCTATAGATACAGGAAATATGAGAATACCGTACTTTATTATGTGGTTTTCTGTTAGGTATGGATCAACTCCTGAGCCTTGATCTCCTTTATAGACTACCGGGGCAGTAGACAGCTGAGGCAGACCTATTTTTCCAAGTGTTGGACGGCTTATTTATACGGTTTCTGGATGCAGACACTGTACAATTCATCTCCTCTGCTCTTTCTGGCATCAGATTAGTGATTTTGGAGAAGGATGTAACTGCTGTTATGTTTGTACCCAATTAGTGGCACCGCGTTCACTACGAGCCGTCTGTGGAAGATGCCTCCGGGGTTACAGGCTGCTGAGCTAAGGAGGATTAGCGTTGACAAGTGTGGCTGAGCATTGTACGACACATCTGTTTCCTGTCATTGTCTAGTGTCCTTTTTTTGCTACATGAGTCTAAATTTTAAGTATACTTAACACTTCCAAACACTCCGAAAGAGGCGTCTGAAGTGGATACGTATTGCAGTGTGTTATAAAGTTGGAGAGATGGGAAATAACCTTGCCGTGAAGAGACCTGCAGATCGACTGTTCCTTAACCCCTTAAGGACTCAGCCCATTTTTACCTTAAAGGGTATTCCAGGAATTTTTTTTATTTGACTATGCTACAGGGACTGTAAAGTTAGTGCAGTTCATAATATAGTGTCTGTACCTGTGTGTGGCGGTTTTCTCACAATTCTTCTGTGATTTTCACCCCAATATTTATTTTTTAACAGCATACAAAATGACTGTTGTCGGATTTTCCCAGGTTGCAATGCAGCCGAGACCTGACATCCCTAGTCAGCTGATGACAGGAAGCCTGTCTGCTTCAATGGGTGGAGCGATAGCTTGGTGGTAGAGAGATCAATCTGCAACTAATGCAACAGCTGTAGGCACCCTGATTAAAATCCACAGGTCTTTTGAATGGATGCAGCTCATTTATGTTTCAATGGGTGGGGTGGCTGATGTGTGGGAGGGAGGAAATTGGAATTATGGGACTTGTAGGCAAAGAAGAAAACTTAAAGCGGTACTCTGGTGGAAAACTTTTTTTTCTAAATCAACTGGTGCGAGAAAGTTAAACAGATTTGTAAATTACTTCTATTAAAAAATCTTAATCCTTCTAGAACTTATTAGCTGCTGAATACTACAGAGGAAATTATTTTCTTTTGGAACACAGAGCTTTCTGCTGACATCATGACCACAGTGCTCTCTGCTGACATCTCTGCGGGCTATCCGATCATCCATTCAAAGTACCGCACTGCCGCAGATGCCGTGATCTGTATTGATCACGGCATCTGAAGGGTTAATGGCGGACATCCACGCGATCGCGGATGTCCGCCATTACCAGCGGGTCCCTGGCCGGTGCTCGCGATCATGGTGCGTTAAGTACCACGTCACCATGACGTACATTTACGTTCATTGTCGTTAAAGGGTTAAACAGGAAATACCAGTTCACAAAAAGCTAGCCACAGTGTTATGGTAATCTCACAACATAGCCACAACATAGCCATTCAGGGGCTATACCATGCGATCTTCTGATTGCATATATTGATCAATGTTATGCCATAGCATAGCATTGATCAGTGTTATTGGCATTTTGCTGCTCCATGCTTGGCAGGCTTGGAGCAATAGAGAACTGATCGGACAGCGAGAAGGGAGGTAAGTACCTTCCCGCTGTCCTCTCAGTTGATTGGGACATCCCAATTTCGTTGCGATAGTCCTGATCAGCTCCGCTGAGCTGCTGGGACACTTTTTAGATGCCGCAATCAACTTTGATCGTGGCACTTTTTGGTGCCCGGCATTAACCCTGTGTCCTGGCTGCTGATAGCAGTCTGGATCCCCCGGGTTTAAAGTGTTCTCCGCTCGTGAGAACACTTTAAACGGGACTCAGGGTGTACAGGTAAGGACTCAGGAACGCTGGTGTGTGCCCTGAGTTCCCAAGAGGTTAAAGGGGTATTACTGGGAAGTATACAAATAAAAAAACTATCTGGATATGTTTGCTGTAAAATTATCCTGCCTGGTATGCATGGCTCCTGTGGCCCCTGAGGTCTTCTCTGACTGCTTGATATATTTTGCCATCCTTCCCTCCCCTTGACATACTACATTTCCCAAGAATCATTGCATTTAGCTCACTCTCTGAGAGCAGCCCCCACCCTTCTGCAACAAGCATTGGACTGTTTCTTGTTCTTTAAGGAAATACAAATGACAGATGTTATCCTACATACAGTATGATTTCATTATCATGCTGACCTTAAAGGGGTGCGCCCCTTATCCCCTATCCAAAAAATAACAGAGGATAAGATGTTGGATGCTGGGGGTCCCGCTGCTGGATCCCCTATTCCACCCCCAGACGTGTCAAAGATTTTGATTGTTTGTGGTCCCTGTGCTGAGACCCCCACCAATCATTAGGCAGAGCTGGGGGAAACACAGCTGGTCACTTGACTATCCGATCCCCTGCTTGATTCTTCTTGGTGCAGGAGACAGGTCCCATAGACGTACACTGGAGCCAGTCTCTGATTCATGTTGCCAGGGAAAGGAAGCACTAAGCCATGCACTTCTTCTGGCTCTATGTAGCGATTGGTGGGGTCTCAGCACCGAGATCCCCACCAATGAAAATGTATGATATGTTTGTGTGACATGTCAGTAATTTTTCCTTTTTTTTTAAATAACAGTAATGCTTTTAGGGTAGGGTCACATGTGCAGGGCTGTGTCTCCCTTCTCGGAAAACTCTTTGTTTCCGGGACTGAGGACGTGACGCCCCTCCCCCTTGTGACAATACACCACACCCCCTCCGTCACGCCGCCTCACATAGACATGAATGGAGGGGGCGTGGCCTTATGTCACATGGGGGAAACAAAGAGCTTTCTGACACCGGAGACGCAACCCCACATAAAATGCAAGTGCATAGAGATTTGGATAGGGGATAAGATGTCTTTGGCCAAATAACCCCTTTAATTTAGAATAGGTGGTGTGCTAACCCCCAGTACCCCCTCAGCCAGAGCCATGGTCACCACATACACAGTGAACAGATCATGAAGCAGACAGCAGAGTTCACAGACTTCGGCTATCCCGGCATGCTGGGAGTTGTAGTTTTGCAACAGCTGGAGGTACGCCTGTTGAGAAACGCTGGCCTGGCAGATTCCTCTGGTGATAGCAAATACTACCTGGTGGTCACAAAGGTTGATCCTACATTGGTCAGCTATTATTCTATATCCACACTGTATGGATTCTTTACCATATCATTCATAAAGACTGCGGCACAATAAGAGCGTCTTGTTCTTACAGCGTGCCCTGTACTCCTCCTCCCAACAAGCATTGTTTATTGTGTCCGAGCTCTTAGGAATATAACCCTATATGTCAAGTATTACAATAATTGATACCACAAGGCTGAAAGGCTGAGGAAAACATTAAAACCAATTAAATGAAATTCATTAAAGCTTCTTTTATTTAGAGAAAAAAAAACTCAAAACAAAACTAAAAAGCTTTTAACTGCAAGGCAGACAATGCGGTACATAATGTTATGATCTACTAATGCAAAAGTTCATGGGGGTTAGTTAACAGGAATGTCGTCAAAGCACTTTCATTGAGGCGACACGTAATATGGTTACGTGTCGCCTCAATGGTTTTATGGTGGAGTTCTTAAAGGGGTAATGTATACATTATATATATATATATATATATATATATATATATATATATAGTATTCTAAGTGATAGCCAGCATGGGTTTACTAAGGATAGAAGTTGTCAAACCAACCTAATTTCCTTTTATGAAGATGTGAGTAAAAGCCTCGACAGAGGAATGGCTGTGGATATAGTGTTTTTGGATTTTGCAAAAGTGTTTGATACTGTCCCTCATAGACGTCTGATAGGTAAGTTAAGGTCTATGGGTTTGGAAATTTTAGTTTTTTAGTTTGTAACTTGGTTGAAAACTGGCTTAAGGACTGTACCCAGAGAGTGGTGGTCAATGATTCGTACTCTGATTGGTCCCCGGTTATTAGTGGTGTACCCCAAGGTTCTGTACTGGGCCCGCTGTTGTTTAATTTATTTATTAATGATATAGAGGATGGTATTAACAGCTCTGTTTCTATTTTTGCACATGACACCAAGCTTTGTAGCACGGTGCAGTCTATAGAGGATGTGTATAGGTTACAAGATGACTTGGATAGACTAAGTGTCTGGGCCTCCACTTGGCAAATGAGGTTCAATGTGGATAAATGTAAAGTTATGCATCTGGGTACAAAAAATCTGGGAGAGTCACTGGTAGAGAAGGATCTGTATGTACTTGTAGATTATAGACTACAGAATAGCATATAGTGTCAGGCAGCTGCTTCTAAGGCCGGCAGGATATTGTCCTGTATCAGAAGAGGCCTGGACTGGAGGGACAGGGACAAAATACGACCCCTTTATAAAGCATTGGTACGGCCTCACCTGGAATATGCTGTTTAGTTTTGGGCACCAGTTCATAAAGGGATGTTGTGGAGCTGGAAAGGGTGCAGAGACTCGCGACTAAACTAATATGGGGTATGGAACATCTTAGCTATGAGGAAAGATTCAAATAATTACATTTGTTTAGTCTTGAGAAGTAACATTTAAGGGGGGATACGATCAACGTATATAAGTATATAAATGGCCCATCCAAAAAATATGGGGAATGACTGTTCCAGGTTAAACCCCCTCGAAGGACAAGGGGGCAATCACTCCATCTGGAGAAAAAAAGGTTTAGTCGCAAGGGGCGACACGCCTTCTTTACCATAAGAACTGTGAATTTATGGGACAGTCTACCTCAGGAACTGGTCACAGCAGGAACAGTTTAAAGCTTCAAAACAGGGTTAGATACATTCCTAGAACAAAATAACAATGCTTATGCAGAAATATAAAATCACATCCTTTCCCCTTCATCCAACCAAACCCTTCCCTTCAATTCCTTGGTTGAACTTGATGGACATAAGTCATTTTTCAACCATACTAACTGTGTACCTATGTAGCTATGGTGGCCCAATACAGGAGTTGCACCCCTGTACCCTTGCTGCCCTGTCATGCAGCCTCCATACAGTGACTCCTGACCCCCCCCCCCCCCCCCGGCACCTGTACCCTTTGTATATTCCTAAGTGCCTGTGTCATACAGTGTATTGCATATAAATGTGTTATGCCTTTAAGAAATGTGTCATGTGATTGTAACCCAGTGAGGTACCAGTGACCATGTGACCTAAGGGTGACCTATGGGACCCCTCAGAGTCTCCCCCATATAAGCCCTGGGTGGAGCCTCTGCTCTCTGTCTTCCTGCTTAGCTGAGTTGCAGCAAGGTCAAGTCCTGTCAGAGTGTGTCTGGAGTCCAGAAGAGGCCTAAAGTCTACCACGCAGCCACAGATCCACAAGTCCACTACACCCCAGGTCCAAGCCAAAACCTGGTAAGCTACAAATGGGGTACAGTCAATCTCAGTCAAGTCAGTCAAAGTCAACCTGTCTCAAGTCAGCGTGGCCTGCATCAAATTGTACCAGTCCACCATATGTCCCAGCAAGCCCTGTGGTCTCGGAAGTCACTGGTCATCTCTGTGGGCTTAGCCAAGCTGTATAGACTGTTACATCTGTAAAGCTGCCGTTGTTCCATAACTTGGCGTCAGAGTCATTATTTGCCCCCGTGCCTAGCCCAGGATCCAGCGTTGTTCCTTCAGGTGGTGTAGAGGATAAACCACGCACTGGTGTCACGAACACAAGGGGTTAATGCCATCTGCCCTCATCACACCCTCACCACAACTTTTGGCGTCCTACGAACAGGATACGGGTGTGCACCTTATGCAAAAAATACCCCCCCAGTCTCAACTGTGTCCAGTGTTGCCGAAAATTTGCACACGCAGATGTGAGCAAATATTACGCCAGAAAGTGTACAGGAATTTGTCAGGGAAAAGTGTTTATTCCGAGGAGCTTGTAAAATAGAGGGGGAGATGAAGAAAAGACTGTTATGTGCCATTGTAAATTGTCCAAGAACTGTGCCGACCATGTGTAAAATCAGATCTGAAGTTATGCTATGTAACAAAGTAGTGCCTGTACCTGAAAGGGTTAAAGATGTTCCAGAGAAGCATGCGAAAATGTCCCACCCCTGGACGTGGAAACCATGTTGTTGTATCGATGCCGAAGTTGAACTGTAAAGATCCACCCCTTGTTGCCGGGGGAGCGGAAGTCAGTGCTGCACCGCTGACACACTTCCGGCCGGCAGGCATTTTCCCAAAGCCCTGCATAAAAGGAGCAGTGCCGCCGGATCCTCTCAGTTTGAAAGAAGTCTGTAAGTGTAGTAACATGGCAGAACGGACAAGCACAAGGTCAGAGAGTCCCAAGATTGCGCCGGAGGCCTGGAAAGTTGCTGTTCCAAGACCTGGCAGATCGTTTACAATGGATCTCCATCTGGGCCAAAGAGGCCTGCTACCAAGTCCTGCTGCCCAAGGACGATGGAGACTGGCCAGCAACCCCAGCGAAAGGAACGCCGGCATCTTCCCGAGGATCATTGCCGATGTGGCTGTGCCCTCACTACCGGACCTGGGGATCCTGGGCAGAGGAGATCCATACAGAGGAGTCAGAAGTGAGTACCCCAGCTGAGGCTAATTTCTCTACCCCTTGTCCAGAGCATGCCCCCCCCCCCCCCCCCAGGTCCAGAAGTTAGTAGTACGTCCTCAGTCACTACCGTTGCCCAGGTGGCTATTTGGCGATGAGCCAAGACTGATCCAGTACATGAGAGAGCACCTCCTTCCCCTGCCAGGGAAGCCCCATCCCCCAGTTCCAACAGCCCGGACCGAGAGGGCTAGGAGAGAAGCCCAGGTGTCTGAAATTGTAGAGGGCATGAGGGCACAAAGAATGAAGGAATATGGGCTGAAGCTGCTACTGTATGAGGAGCGACAAGCATAGCAGCAAGACACCAAAGAATTAGAGGCCCTGTGCATCATCCCCGAGAGGGAGAGCCACCCCTGGAATGGCTCAGAGCCACAGTTGTAAAATTCAACAAAGTGCGGGGTTTTGGTACCCTCATCGACTGTCGTAATGGTGGGACCATCTTGGTCAATTGTCGTGCCGTACAAAGAGACTATCTCCCCACACAACTGCATTCTCTAGAGAGCAGGGAGATTGTGGAATACACTTCTGTACAAAGTATGAGAGGAGAGTCGGGCGGCAGCGGTGACCCGTCCGAAAAATCCAACACAGATTCCTTTTGCCTAAGTCCAGTCGGACGACTGGGACGCAGATCATTTTTTGATTGCTGTCACCTAAAGTCAGAGGCACCGTCCAAGAGGAAGAGGTCAACTTGCCCGAGGTGCCTGTCATGGCCCCAAAGTTCCTGCATTAGTCATCTACAGATGTGCCCAGGCCTACTCCTGTGGTAGAGGAGGTTTGGCCTAGTCAGTGGGCACCAACTAAAGTACCTTGGCCTACTCCTGCTGAGGAGGAGGTTTGGCCGGCCCAGCCGGCACCAACTACTGTTCTCCCAATGGCGCAAGCTGCTGCAGTGCAAATGGTGGTTACCATCATCCCCACCATTACCGTGTCTACCCTATCCCGGGTAAACTGGAATACCCGAGTAAGTCCATTGGAGGGGGGCACAGTCCCGTGGACCCTGTTATATGTCCCAGCCTCGGAAGCAGTCCAACAGGTGAGGCATGGATGGCAAATATCCAGTTACATGTGATAACTTTGCTGCTAATACACTAACTTCGTTTTGTGAAGTACTATTGCTGTTTTCAGTTTCCTGCAAAAGTGAATGGTGGAGTCACTGGTCATCTCTGTGGGCTTAGCCAAGCTGTATAGACTGTTACATCTGTCTGACTCAGTAAAGCTGCCGTTGTTCTGTAACTTGGCGTTGGAGTCATTATTTGCCCCCGTGCCTAGCCCAGGATGCAGCAGTATACCGGGTGGTGTAGAGGATAAATCACACCCTGGCGTCATGAACACAAGAGGTTAATGCCATCTGCCCCTAGGGTAATTCTATCTTTCTATCTGCCCTCATCACACCCTCACCACATATATATCACCAAAATGGACCCTGATAGAATTGTCGGCGTGCTGCAAGACTTTACCATGCAAATATGTAAATGATTACAGGCATACTCTGATTACACACTGGGTCTTGTCACAAGAGGGCGTAAAAATGTTTTCCCCACTGCCCTATAAAAAGGTTCTCATAGGTTGATTTTGGGTAGTGTACCTCTTGGTGAGGGATGGCAGACTTTTAGACATGCCTCTACGATTCACTTGAATTAATTTTGCCCAGCTGACAGAATTTGAGAGGAGGCGCAAGATTGGTAACAGTTAAGCAGAATGGTCGCTTTGACGAATTGCCCACCATTTAGGCCATTCTTACCAAGCTGACAGCTGTGTGCTGCCAGGTGCCATGTGAGGGCAGGAGAGACAGCAGTGTGCTGCCAGGTGCAATGTGGGGGCAGGAGAGACAGCAGTGTGCTGCCATGTGAGGGCAGGAGAGACAGCAGTGCGCTGCCACGTGAGGGCAGGAGAGACAGCAGTGTGCTGCAACATGAGGGCAGGAGAGACAGCAGTGTGCTGCAACATGAGGGCAGGAGAGACAGCAGTGTGCTGCAACATGAGGGCAGGAGAGACAGCAGTGTGCTACTAGGTGCTATATGAGGGCAGGAGAGACGGCAGTGTGCTACCAGGTGCTATATGAGGGCAGGAGAGACAGCAGTGTGCTGCCAGGTGCCATGTGAGGGCAGGAGAGACAGCAGTGTTCTCCCAGGTGCCATGTGGGGGCAGGATGTGGCAGTGAGAAGGGAGGAGCCAGAGAATGGCAGTGGTAAATGACATAGTCAACCTAAAGGTGTTGGAGCACCACTATGACTGTCTCTTTTATGGGAGTACTATGACTGAAAATATGTAAGCAATGTAGCTGTTGTTTTGTGACCATGTGGTCACAAAACAACAGCTCACAGTATTTTTCTTCAGATTATTTGCTATATACTCTTATATCATCAGAAGTGATGAATATGATGTATATAATAGGAGATGGTATCTACAAACTCCATTCAGTATATAGTTAATGATATATGTCGGTATTCATTTTCCTTTTAGTGTTTTATAATTTGGAGAATGACAGGTCACTCAGCGGCAGCCATAACACCGACCCCACATAATGAACAAGATGAAATGTAGGAAATATTCTGTCGCTTGCTCGCTGTCGCAGTTATCCTGTTATTTCCCATTAGGCTTCAGCATTTAATAAGGGAGGGATTTCTTGTTTAGAAGGGTTATTTAATGGAACAATTCTCCTGTGATATTTCAAGATGACTTTTGAAGTCTAGTAATTAAAGTATAAATGTCGGGAAATACACATTTCTTTCAGATACCGAGCGGAGATATTTTGGTTTGAAACAGTTCAGATCTATCTCATTTTTAGCTTATATCTACTGTATATCTATCTATATATCTATCTATCTCATATCTATCTATCTTATATCTATCTATCTTATATCTATCTCATATCTATCTATCTATCTCATATCTATCGATCTATCTATCTTATATCTATCTATCTATCTCATATCTATCTATCTATCTCATATCTATCTATTTATCTATCTCATATATATCTATCTATCTATCTCATTTCTATCTATCTCACATCTATCTATCTCATATCTATCTATCTCACATCTATCTATCTCATATCTATCATATCTATCTATCTAATATCTATCTATCTTATATCTATCTATCTATCTATTTCATATCTATCTATCTCATATCTATCTATCCATCTATCTCATATCTATCTCTTCCTGGTCGTCCTTAAGGCGGCACAAATGGGTTAAGACTTCCTGCTTACCCAGAAGAAAGAAACAAAAACTAGCAGTAAAAAGTGAGACAAGTTAATTAGTCAATTACACATAACGAGCACACCTGCCCGGAACCCATAAACCTATCCCAAGAACCACAGACACTTGTATTTTTTTCTTTCTTCTCACCTGGAAAAAGAAGACATGAGGCAAGTGGCTCATACCCGGGGCTTCTGGGTTCCTGAGCTC
Organism: Hyla sarda; assembly: GCF_029499605.1. Lineage (NCBI taxonomy): Eukaryota > Metazoa > Chordata > Amphibia > Anura > Hylidae > Hyla > Hyla sarda. The sequence goes on along the minus strand of NC_079191.1, from coordinate 49,091,025 downwards.
AGGGGTGGCCGTATACCGGGTGCTATCCCCAGTCCCTCAGCCTGCACCCCGACATTCCCTGGCCCGGCAGTGCAGGACTCGTTCCTAAGGAGGCAGCCATATGTCCTCGTTCCGTGATCGGTGGTGAATGGATGCCGGGAATGTCAGTGCGCCGCAGCGCCGGAAGTCGCCGGTGAGGACTGCGCAGGCGCGTGATGCATTTCCGGAAGTTCCGGTATTCGCGTCGGGGACCAGTAAGTGAAGGACCCACAAGCGGTAAGTGCTGGAGAGGCATTCGTCCACCTTACCTGTGGGTAGGGGCTCTTAGGATCTGCTTCCTTCCGCTCCTCACCATTCTTTACACATTGTGGGGGACTCCAATATGGCGGCCTGGACTGATGGCTGGGGATCCCAGCGCTCTGCCCCACTTCCGCCGCGTCACTTCCGGTTCCGATCACGGGTTCATAGAGACAATTGCTTAGAAGAACCCATGGTGCTGATTGTTGGGGCAAGGCCAGATGAGTCTGGGCATTTAAAATCTTTGAGATTTACATCACTTGATCTTCCCAGATGATGATTGAGAACAATCCATGACACTGGCAGGTCTCAGCTTTGCAAAGGGGGCAGTGCATGCTATAAATTCTGCATGGTGCCCAAACTTTTGCAGATGCCATTTTTTTCTTTTCTGTTATTTTGAAAGTGTAAATGATTGAAATAAAATCTAACTTTTTTTGACGTATTATAAGAATGTCTAATCTGTAATTTGTTGCTTTTTGGATAATTTTCCATCTTTCCTTGGCTTCTTTATGCACATTAATACAAATTTTTACCTGGGGTGCCCAAACTTTTGATCCCCACTGTATCTATCTATCTCGTATCTATCTATCTATCTATCTATCTATCTATCTCATATCTATCTATCTCATATCTATCTCTCTCATATCTATCTATATCATATTTATCTATCTATCTGATTATCTCTATTCACAAGGTACTGGGGAAGTAATCAAAAACAGCATAATTCTTAGACGGTATAAACACTAGGCAGTCTAAGAATGTGATTAATTTTACCCTATAAATATATTCCAAACAGTCATGCATTTTTGGTGCATTGAAGCCACTCCACTTTTAAGTCATGCAGCCTACAGCTGTCCGGGTATGCTGGAAGTTGTAGTTTTGCAACAGCCGAAGGGCCACGATTTGGAGACCACTGGGCCCCAGGAACCCGAAGATGCTTGCACAAGAAATCATTCAGCTCTGAGACAGAAAACAAACAAGACATGGAGGAAAGCACAAAAAGAGAGAGACTGTAACTTCTAGTAGCAGAATGGAGCTTTAACTGTAGATTTTATTACTGCACATAATCCTGCATAATCCTGTTAGATTGTAACAAACATAACCTTGGAAAGTCTCCATATATTAATATTAAGGCAAATGGCAACTACTAAAGCTGACTCAGCAGGACAGCAGAGATCACATTCTCAGGCTCTTACGGCAGGTCATTCACATGATAAATGTAGCTATTTGATTTCCAATTTCCCATAATAATATTGGCCACTATGAGCTTTTATTTCACGTGTCAAGATGGGAAGTCTCATAATGTGTCATGGTAGTGATGTATGATGTGTACATATAGATACAGTACAGTATTCCAGCACAGTATTTCACAGGATAGGGGATAAGTGGCCAGACCCCCTGCGATCTCCTGCCCGGCCCCCCGGTAATCCGCATGCACGGAGCAATCTCCGCTCCGTGCCAGATTACTGAGGTTCACAGCCCAATGTTGTGGCTGAGGTGCCCCCCCCCCCTCCATATATCTCAATGGGAGATACTGAGATACGCAAAAGCTGTACCTCCATCTCTCCCATAGAGTTGAATGGAGGTGGCGTGATGCACATGGCCCCCCAAAACATAGCAGAACAATGTCTGGGGGCAGAGTGCGCCTTTCATTAGTATTTAGAACCTTCTGGCAGGGAGAGTTTTGGTGAAAAAGTATTCAAGTTTCAGAAAATTGTATCTAAATAGAACTATTACACCAAGATATATAACTTACTAATATAGTGTTATCACATATTGTAATGACACCTTTAAAAGCTGCTGCTACCTTACTCACATTGGAATTACAACATTTTAAAGAACTGTGCCTCCATATATGGGAAAGGCTGGTTACTAAGAAAAGTAAAATTACCCATTGCATTTGACTTCTTTCGTCTTATTTATGTTCCTTTCGGAAACCAGGTTTAATCTGAACCTGTATAACTCCAAGCAGGGCCGGTTCTGCCCATAAGCAAAATAGGCAGCCGCCTAGAGCGCCCTCTTGATGGGGGCGCTGCTCTGCCTGCTGCAAGAAAGTTAGAAGCCAGTCAGCATCCGAAGCACCCGCCCAGCCAGCACCACCATTGCAGGGAGGAGGGTGTTACAGTGTGTCACGTCCAGTGGTGAGGTGATTACATGACGAGGCGGTTTGTTACAGTGTGTCACCGCAGTAGGTGTTTGGGGTGTGTCAAAGGGCGAGGTCAAGGAGTGGCAAAATTAGCTTTCGCCTAGGGTGGCAAAAATCCTTGCACCAGCCCAAACTCCAAGGGTACCCCACAAAACCATCATCCGGGCACTGTATTTGGGTGTACTCCAGGAACTGCCATTATCAAGACATTGGTGCAGACCCCCTATTTTCACTGATGTGTGAGCCGGGAAGGTGCACTCAGGCAGGTAGTCTGCACTAGCTACCAGGACACTAGCGAAGCAGGTCTCCCCAAGTCTTGGCTGACCGAACACCTGACACCTATGCATTTCCCGGTGGCAAGCTGCAAGAGTGACCCATTACTGGGACAACAAATCAGCTGTAAGAGGATCCTGGCGGCAAGTATTCAATTCCACCACAGTGCCACCACAGGAAAAAAGTAAGCATTACATATTGTCCTTAAAGCCAAAAGGTTTTCCATGTAATGCACTGACATGCCTGGTCCTCCAGAGAGGGACACTCTTTATAGATGCTCTCTGTCTCTGATCAAAGAAGCCCCCCACCCCCCACCCCACACACACACACACACTCTATTAACAAAAACAAACTCCCCGGTAAGTTATTTGACTATACATTTTCCGAACCATACAACACCAAAGAAAAAGAGTAAAACACTACCAAGATAGACACCCATGATGGGCATCGTGGTAGTGTTTTTCTCTTTTTCTTTGGTGTTGTATGTTCTGTGGTAACACTTGGTAGCACCCCAGTATTTTTCTATTCCCTTTGTTTACATTTTCCAAACCAGTCAACCCATTTAAACTTTTATTTCTACCTTAGATTCTACATATTTTTTTTTGTCTTGCTTTTAGAAAGGACAGGAGGCAATTGAGTTCACACTGTGTTCGGCTGCATAATGAACCTTTGTCCGGTCCCTCGCAGATTCACAGAATATAATTTCCCACTTTACCAACCCAGAACACTGTGTTTTCAGACATGATAATTTGTTCACTTAACATTTTGTCATTAAACTGAATGACTTGGATTTGACTCTCGAGTCACTTTAGATGTCGTACAACGAATTGTTTTGATCAACTTAAATTCAGACATACTTTCCAATGTTGCATATTAATTATTTCTGGAAAGTCATAATTTTTTTCACTTTTTGCATAACAGAAGAGATTTTTTGGTGGGCCGAGTCAAGCAATTGATGTACTTCATGATAACAAAATATTTTCTAGTCTTAGACTCTTCTCAAAAGCATCATGTGGTTTAAAGGGGTACTCCGGTGGAAAACAAAAAAAATTTCTAATCAACTGGTGCCAGAAAGTTAAACAGATTTGTAAATTACTTCTATTAAAAAATCTTAATCCTTCCAGTGCTTATCAGCTGCTGCATGCTTCAGACGAAGTTGAGTTGTTATTTACAGTCTGACCACAGTGCTCTCTGCTGCCACCTCTGGCCGTGTCAGGAACTGTCCAGAGTAGGAGCAAATCCCTATAGAGACCTCTCCTACTCTGGATAGTTCCTGGCACGTACAGAGAAAAGAGGAACAACTTGAAATTCCTGGGCCCCAATGAAAAGTCTGTAATGGGACCCAAACATGCCAGGTGCCATGTATAATCTTATTTGTGAATATTTATGTGGTACCCTACCTTGTTTACCAAAAATAAAGTTTAGGGTATTTAAGCATTTTTGAGTATTAATGGTATTTTAATGTTATTGTCATAACTCATTTAGAGTGTTAAAGGAAATATCCAGCCAAAAGTAGTTAAATTGATAAGTTACTTACCACAGCAAAAATCATACACAGGACCATCAAAGTCCAAGCAAGTTTACAATTTGACAGAGGAGATAATGCGTCAGACAGTGGCGCAAAAAGACTCTGCGCCAAAGAAATGCGCCAAAGAAACACAATAAAACACACATAAATCTGTTGATAAATCCCCCCCCCCCATGACTAAATGTTTTGTACTGTCTTTTGTTCTTTATTGTTGGTTTTGACATCGCTATGCCTTGCACTCTAGTATAGGGACCATCATCCAGTTGAGGGTCTTTTGCTTAGGGTGGATCGTCAAGCAGGCAGGGATAGAGGCTGTAAGTAAGCTCAAGGCTGCACATATCCCTGCCCAGAATAACACCACTGCTCTGATAGTAGCATATCCCTGAATGCTACTATCAGAGCAGTTCAGCATCCCAGGCAATATGGTTGCAACCACAATAATGCAAACATGAATACATAAATAAAACACTTTATATTCTGAAAGTAGAAACAGATTAGGAAAAAAGAATGCTTTGGTACCTGTTTTTTACATCAGTTAATCTAGGTGACACATTTATCTTCTATGATGGTGGGCAGTTCTGTTGTAGCCTTATTTTACGGGGTCCTTGAGGGTAGTATTACCTCTTTTGTCTTTATGAGGAGCAATCTCGCTATGTGATCTTATGTTTTTCCGGTCAAACTAAACAACGCTCTGGTTGACTGATCCAAGTATCAGATGCAGAACAGATTGAGTTCAGCTTTGCTTATAAAGGAGTATTGCTTTCTGAATAGCTAAAATATGTTTCAAAATAGCCAATGCGAAAAGCATTTGTGGAATATAATTTGCAGCAACCGCGAGTATGAGGTGTAGCGAGATAGCAGCCATTATATAGCATTATTGTCATATAATTTTCCTGAAACCAACTGAAAGCTTCAGCCAGAAAATGTATTGGTTTATTTAACATGAAGAAAATATGAAATGCAGTGTTTGTTTTTACTTTATCAATCTGCAGATTCAATTACCCTGACACGTCTCCTCTCTGTACAAAAGAGGAATGAAGAAAAAAGCGCTCAGTGCTGCTAAAAAGAAATCTACAAAATGGACATCACTCTGAAGGAGAAAGCCAAGAAGAGAGAACCTTGGCCCACATTTATGAAGACTGGCATTTCGTACATCAGCCTGAAACAAGTTTATTGGAGGATATCGCTCTAGATTTTTTAAAAGGTACATATGTCTTAATACATTTGATGCATTCCTCTACTGTCCAAAAGGCAGAAAATTAAAGCGTAAAGACTATGGACGTTCAATTTTGCACTTCTGCAAAATCCGTAAATTAAATGCCCGTAGTATAATGCTTCACATATGAAGAAGGAAAAGAAGAACAATACACTCCCCATATGTTGTTGGACTTCTTATTTCTTTGTTGCCTTGTGTTCAGTTAAGTCCATTTTACTGGTGCAAGGGAGAGACTGACAAACAAGTGAAAGAGGGGGCGATCCTCTGGACAACGGACCGTTTCATTTCATCAGTCCACCTGTACGTGAAATGGTCCGTCATCCAGAGGATCGCCCCATCTTTCACTTGTTTGTCTATCTTTCCCTTAGCACCAATTTAATGGACTTATCTGAACACAAGGCGATAAAAGAAATAAGAAGTCCCACAACATATGGTGAGTGCATTGTTGTTCTTCTTATGTGGAGCATTATTGTACTGACTTAGTCCAGGGAACAATTGCACCACCTGTAGTGAGAAATTTTAATTCACTGGCCAATGGTTCATACTCCTACGTGTATATATAAATGCATTCCCCTAGGAGTGCCAAGTGCAGTTTCTGTTGTGAAAGCTTGAACGCCCGTAGTCTTTAAATTTACACCTGTTACGGGCCGTGCAGTCAATTCCACCTCATCATTTTTACACTGGCAAGTGGTGATAAAAGTGGATAATTTGTTTTGCACAAGTATGGTGTGTGCCATCATTTTCCCCATAAGAAGACATCAGTGTTATAAATGGCACATGGTAGGTGTTGGCCTTGTTTTGGAGCCCAGAAGCTACACATTACACCTTGTTATCAGTCAGTCAGGACTTAGCTTTTATATTCGATGATATACCTCAGTGTTTCTAAACCAGGTTGCCTCTAGCTGTTGGAAAACTACAACTATAATCCCTATGCCCCCCCCCCCCCCTCACAAACACTCATTATGCTGCCTAGGCCCCCCACACACATAATACTACCTATGCTCCCCAGAAGCACTCATTATACCCCCTATGCCCCCCCCCACACATAATACTCCCTATGCTCCTTCACACACATACACATAATACTTCCTATGCCCCCCACACACATAGTACCCCTATGCCCCCAACACACTCATTATACTACCTTTGCCACACACACACATAATACTCCCTATGCCCCCACCCACATAATACTCCCCATGCCTCCCACAAAAACTCATTATATTTCCTAGCCCCTCCCCCCCCACACCCACACATAATGCTCCCTATAACACACACACGCCCATATTACTCCCTAGGACCCCCACAAACACTCATCATACTTCCTATGCCCCCACACACATGTTTCCTACACCCCTCCCCAACAAACACTCATTATACTACCTATGTCCCCCCACACACACATAATACTCCCTTTCCCCCCACACACATATTTCCTACCCCCCCCCCCCCCCCCACACACACACATAATACTCCCTATGCCCCCCTCACACACACTGTTGTTTAAGCTCGTGTAATCTGAGGCACAGAGATGACGGGCAGCTGTAACAGATAACACTTTGAATATAACCAGGTATTTCCTCGGTGGAGTGGGGCTGTCATGGGGAACTCTTGTCCATATCGAAAAATAGTCTCCACATTTTCCCTTTGATTATACAGCTGAGAGACACATTTACTGGCACCCGCACTCATTTCTTCTGGGGGACCTTGACCTGATAAAAATTACCTGATAAAAACCTGTTATATAATATGGATAAAACTGAAGAAAGTTAAAATGTATCTTCTCAGTTATATTTTCCTTGTTAAGCGTAGATTAGAAATTCATTAGAGAATTCATCACTGACTAAAACCGCAGATGCTATTTCCATATAGAGTACTGAAAAATGGAACAATTTTTTTGTAGGTATCTAATTTGGATGATTTTCTAATGAAGTGAACCAGAAGAAAGAAATTCATGAAATGTGGCAAATAATACAGATCTATAATACAAAGCCCCCTCCCCATTCTAATTTAAAAAGATGGAAAATGTAATTTTAGGACAAGTTTTACAGTGACTTGTGTTAAAAGAAGAGGCAAAGAAAGGCAATGTTCAGCGTGTACCTCGCAGTACTGAACATCAAAAATGACCAAATACTGTTACTATAAATTCTTCATGCATAATGCAATTTGCTTAACCCCTTAAGGACTCAGGGTTTTTCAGTTTTTGCACTTTAGTTTTTTCCTCCTTACCTTTTAAAAATCATAACCCTTTCAATTTTCCACCTAAAAATCCATATTATGTCTTATTTTTTGCGTCGCCAATTCTACTTTGCAGTGACATTAGTCATTTTACCCAAAAATGTACGGCGAAACGGAAAAAAAAATCATGGTGCGACAAAATCGAAGAAAAAACGCCATTTTGTAACTTTTGGGGGCTTCCGTTTCTACGCAGTGCATATTTCAGTAAAAATTACACCTTATCATTATTCTGTAGGTCCATACGGTTAAAATGATACCCTACTTATATAGGTTTGATTTTGTCGCACTTCTGGAAAAAATCATAACTACTTGCAGGAAAATTTATACGTTTAAAAATGTCATCTTCTGACCCCTATAACTTTTTTATTTTTCCACGTACAGGGTGGTATGAGGACTAATTTTTTGCGCCGTGATCTGAAGTTTTTATTGGTATGATTTTTGTTTTGATTGGACTTTTTGATCAATTTTTATTCATTTTTTAATGGTATAAAAAGGGACCAAAAATGCGCTTTTTTGACTTTGGAATTTTTTTGCGCGTACGCCATTGACCGTGCGGTTTAATTAATGATATATTTTTATAGTTCGGACATTTACGCACGCGGCGATACCACATATGTTTATTTTTATTTTTTTTACACTGTTTTATTTTTTTTATGGGAAAAGGGGTTGTGATTCAAACTTTTATTAGGGAAGGGGTTAAATGGTAAATTATTAACACTTTTTTTGTACTTTTTTTTGCAGTGTTATAGGTCCCATAGGGACCTATAACACTGCACACACTGATCTCCTATGCTGATCACTGGCGTGTATTAACACGCCTGTGATCAGCATTATCGGCGCTTGACTGCTCCTGCCTGGATCTCAGGCACGGAGCAGTCATTTGCCGATCGGACACCGAGGAGGCAGGTAAGGGCCCTCCCGGTGTCCTGCAAGCTGTTCGGGACGCCGCGATTTCACCGCGGCGGTCCCGAACAGCCCGACTGAGCAGCCGGGTCACTTTCACTTTCACTTTAGAAGCGGCGGTCAGCTTTGACCGCCGTTTCTAAAGGGTTAATACTGCACATCGCCGCGATTGGCGATGTGTGGTATTAGCCGCGGGTCCCGGCCGTTGATAAGCGCCGGGACCGACGCGATATGATGCGGGATCGCGGCGCGATCCCGCTTCATATCGCGGGAGCCGGCGCAGGACGTAAATATACGTCCTGCGTCGTTAAGGGGTTAAAGGGTTACTCCGCTCCCCAGCGTCCAGATCATTGAGTCGTGACGTCATGGCCTGCCCCCTCAATGAAAGTCTATGGGAAGGGGGCACGACGGCCGTCATGCCCTCTCCCATAGACTTGTATCGAGGGGGCGGGACGTGGTGTCACATGACGGGGCGTGCCATCACGAGGGGGTGGGCGTGAACACGGAAGCCCGCACACAGCGTTCGGAACTCAATGTTCCGGATGCTGTGTAGCGGAGTAACCCTTTGAAAGACATAGGCTGCGTCCCATGTGACATCACCCTCCGCCCCCTCAATGCACGCCCCTTACCATAGGCTTGCATTGAGGGGGCGGAGCATGATGTCACACGGGGGCGGAGCTGTGATGTCACGATACTTCAGCCCCGTGATTCATCAGACCCGGAGCGATGTTCGCTTCGGGGTCTGATGATAGCAGAGTGCTGCATGAAAGATTGTGGGGGTCCCCAGCGGCGGGACTCCCGCGATCAGGCATCTTATCCCCAATCCTTTGGATAGGGGATAAGATGTCTTAGGGCCGGAGTACCCCTTTAAGTCTGACCACAGATTTTGGATTGGATTGAGACCTTGGCTTTGACTAGGCCATTCCAACACATTTACTTGTTTCTCCTTAAACCACTCAAGTGTTGCCTTAGCAGTGTGTTTGGGGTCATTCATGCACAGAGTGCTACAGGTTTTGCTCAAGAATATTCCTGTATTTAGCACCATTTTGGGAGTCTCCCACATGCCTTTTTGCAAACTCACAACGTGCCTTGTTGTTTTTTAGCTGAAAGTAATTGCTTTCTTCTGGCCACGCTACCATAAAGCACAACTTTATGGAGGGTACGGCTTATTGCCGTCCTATGTACAGATACTCCAGCCTCTGCTGTGGAACTCTGCAGCTCCTCCAGGGTCACCTTAGGTCTCTGTGCTGCCTCTCTGATTAATGCCCTCCTTGCCCGGTCCGTGAGTTTTGGTGGGCGGCCGTCTCTTGGCAGGTTTGTTGCTGTGCCATCTTCTTTCCATTTGGTTATGATAGATTTGATGGTGCTCCTGGCGATCATCAAAGATTTGGATATTTTTTTATAACCTAACCCTGACTTGTACTTCTCAACAACATTGTCCCTTACTTGTTTGTAGAGTTCCTTGGTCTTCATGGCAGTGTTTGGTTACGGATGCCTCTTGCTTAGGTGTTGCAGCCTCTGGGGCCTTTCAAAAAAGGTGTGTATATGTAATGGCAGATAATGTGAAACTTAGATTGCACACAGGTGGACATCATTTCACTAATCATGTGACTTCTGAAGGTAATTGGTTGCACCAGAGCTTTTTATGGGCTTCCTAACAAAGGGCGTGAATACATACGCACATTCCAATTTTCTGTTTTCTATTTCTAAACAATAGTTTTATTTATATATTTTTCTCATTTCACTTCACCAACTTAGACTATTGTGTTCTGATCCATCACATAAAATTCAGATTAACAAAACATAATGTACCAAAATGCGAAAAAAGTCAAGGGGATGGATACTTTTGCAAGGTACTTGCACATATATTCATATATATTGGGGATCGACCGATATCGATTTTTTAGGGCCGATAACGATAATCTTTGGCCTTTCAGCCTGATAGCCGATAACTTATACCGATATTCTGGTATAAGTTATAGGCTATTTTTCCAACTAATGTCATTACAAAGTAGAATTAGTGACGCAAAAAATAAGCCATCATATAGAATTTTAGGTGAAAATTTTAAAGAGTTATGATTTTTTAAAGTTAAGGAAATGAAAAAATGGAAAAAGCCCGGGTCCTTAAGGGGTTAAGCTCCACAGAGTTTCCAAATATATCATAGCTCAGTGTAATGAGGGAGTCAGTGTCTGTTTCATGCTTTCCTTAACCCCTTAAGGACCGGGGTTTTTTCCGTTTTTGCATTTTCGTTTTTTGCTCCTTGCCTTTAAAAAATCATAACTCTTTCAATTTTGCACCTAAAAATCCATATGATGGCTTATTTTTTGCACCACCAATTCTACTTTGTAATGACGTCAGTCATTGTGCCCAAAAATCTACGGTGAAACGGGAAAAAAAATCATTGTGAGACAAAATTGAAAAAAAAAACGCCATTTTGTAACTTTTGGGGGCTTCCGTTTCTACGTAGTACATTTTTCGGTAAAAATGACACCTTACCTTTATTCTGTAGGTCCATATGATTAAAATGATACCCTACTTATACAGGTTTGAATTTGTCGCACTTCTGGAAAAAATCATAACTTCATGCAGAAAAATTTATACGTTTAAAATTGTCATCTTCTGACCCCTATAACTTTTTTATTTTTCCGTGTATGGGGTGGTATGAGGGCTCATTTTTTGCGCCGTGATCTGAAGTTTTTAACTGTACCATTTTTGCATTGATAGGACTTATTGATCGCTTTTTATTCATTTTTTCATGATATAAAAAGTGACCAAAAATGCACTATTTTGGACTTTGGAATTTTTTTGCGCGCACGCCATTGACCGTGCGGTTTAATTAACGATATATTTTTATAATTCGGACATTTCCGCACGCGGCGATACCATTTATGTTTATTTTTATTTTTATTTACACTGTGTTTTTTCTTTTATGGGAAAAGGGGGGTGATTCAAACTTTTAATAGGGAAGGGGTTAAATGATGTTTATTCACTTTTTTTTTGCACTTTTTTTTTGCAGTGTTATAGGTCCCATAGGGACCTATAACACTGCACACACTGATCTTTTACATTGATCACTGGTTTCTCATAGGAAACCAGTGATCGATGATTCTGCCGCTTGACTGCTCATGCCTGGATCTCAGGCACTGAGCAGTCATTCGGCGATCGGACAGCGAGGAGGCAGGTAGGGGCCCTCCCGCTGTCCTGTCAGCTGTTCGGGATGCCGCGATTTCACCGCGGCTATCCCGAACAGCCCACTGAGCTAGCCGGCATGCTTTCGGTTTCACTTTAGACGCGGCGTTCAACTTTGAACGCCGCGTCTAAAGGGTTAATAGCGCGCGGCACAGCGATCAATGCCGCGCGCTATTAGCCACGGGTCCCGGCCGTTGTTAGAGGCCGGGCCCGAACCGCTATGACGCGGGGCCACGCCGTGGCCCCGCGTTATAGATCGGGAGTGGACACATGACGTTCCAGTACGTCATGTGTCCTTAAGTGGTTAAAGGGGTACTCCGGTGAAAATTTTTTTTTTTTTTAATCAACTGGTGCCAGAAAGTTAAACAGATTTGTAAATTACTTCTATTAAAAAATCTTAATCCTTCCTGTACTTATTAGCTGCTGAATACTACAGTGGAAATTCTTTTCCGTTTGAAACACAGAGCTGTCTGCTGACATCATGAGCACAGTGCTCTCTGCTGACATATCTGTCCATTTTAGGAATTGTCCAGGGTAAAAGGAAATCCCCATAGCAAACATATGCTGTTCTGGACAGTTCATAAAATGGACAGAGATGTCAGCAGAGAGCACTGTACTCGTGATGTCAGCAGACAGTTCTGTGTTTCAAAAAGAAAAGAATTTCCGCTGTAGTATTCAGCAGCTAATAAGTACAGGAAGGATTAAAGGAATACTCCGGTTCACACTTTTTTCAAGTTATCCCGTCCGGGCTGCAAAAGAAAAGAAAATGCACTTTCTCTTACCTGCCAACGAGCCCCCGGAGCTCCGGTACAGGTGTTCGGTCCCCGGGCTGTATTCTTCTTACTTCCTGTTAGCCCGGCACGTCACACAGAGCTTCAGCCTATCACTGGCCGCAGCGATGTCCCGCCTCGGCCGGTGATAGGCTGAAGCTCCGTGTGACGTGCCGGGCTAACCGGAAGTAAGAAGAATACAGCCCGGGGACCAAACACATGTACCGGAGCTCCGGGGGCTCGTTGGCAGGTAAGATAAAGTGCGTTTTCTTTTATTTTGCAGCCCGGACGGGATAACATGAAAAAAGTGTGCACCGGACTACTCCTTTAAGATTTTTTAATACAAGTAATTTACAAATCTGTTTAACTTTCTCGCACCAGTTGATTAAAAAAAAAAAGTTTTTCGCTGGAGTACCCCTTTAAACCCTTAAGGACCCAGCCATTTTACACCTCAGGACCCGGCCATTTTTTGCAATTCTGACCACTGTCACTTTAAACATTAATAACTCTGGAATGCTTTTAGTTATCATTCTGATTCCGAGATTGTTTTTTCGTGACATATTCTACTTTAACATAGTGGTAAAATTTTGTGGTATCTTGCATCCTTTCTTGGTGAAAAATCCCCAAATTTTATGAAAAATTTTAAAATTTTGCATTTTTCTAACTTTGAAGCTCTCTGCTTGTAAGGAAAATGGATATTCCAAATAATTTTTTTTTATTCACATATACAATATGTCTATTTTATGTTTGCATCATAAAATTTACGTGTTTTTACTTTTGGAAGACACCAGAGGGCTTCAAAGTTCAGCAGCAATTTTCAAATTTTTCACAAAATTTCCAAACTCACAATTTTTCATGGACCAGTTCAGGTTTGAAGTGGATTTGAAGGGTCTTCATATTAGAAATACCCCACAAATGACCACATTATAAAAACTGCACCCCCCAAAGTATTCAAAATGACATTCAGTCCGCGTTTTAACCCATTAGGTGTTTCACAGGAATAACAGCAAAGTGAAGGAGAAAATTCACAATCTCCATTTTTTACACTCGCATGTTCTTGTAGACCCAATTTTTGAATTTTTACAAGGGGAAAAAGGAGAAAATGTATACTTATATTTGTAGCCCAATTTCTCTCGAGTAAGCACATACCTCATATGTCTATGTAAAGTGTTCGGCGGGCGCAGTAGAGGGCTCAGAAGCGAAGGAGCGACAAGGGGATTTTGGAGAGTACGTTTTTTTTAAATGGTTTTTGGGGAGCATGTTGCATTTAGGAAGCCCCTATGGTGCCAGAACAGCAAAAATCCCCCACATGGCATACCATTTTGGAAACTAGACCCCTAACAAGGAATAAAGTGAGCCTTAATACCCCACAGGGGTTTCACGACTTTTGCATATGTAAAAAATAAAAATAAAATTTCACTAAAATGTGTGTTTCCCCCCAAATTTCACATTTTTGCAAGGGTTAATAGCAGAAAATACCCCCCAAACATTGTAACCCCATCTCTTCTGAGTATGAAGGTACCCCATAAGTTGACCTGAGGTGTACTATGGGTGAAGTACAATGCTCAGAAGAGAAGGAGTCATATTTGGCTTTTTGAGAGAAAATTTTGCTCGGGGGCATGTCGCATTTAGGAAGCCTCTATGGTGCCAGGACAGCAAAAAAAAAAAAACACATGGCATACCATTTTGGAAACTAGACCCCTTGTGGAACGTAACAAGAAATAAAGTGAGCCTTAATACCCCACAGGGGTTTCACGACTTTTGCATGTGTAAAAAATAAAAATAAAAAAAAAATCACTAAAAGGTGTGTTTCCCCCCCAAATTTCACATTTTTGCAAGGGTTAATAGCAGAAAATACCCCCCAAAATTTGTAACCACATCTCTTCTGAGTATGCAGGTACCCCATAAGTTGACCTGAAGTGCACTACGGGCGAACTACAATGCTCAGAAGAGAAGGAGTCATATTTGGCTTTTTGAGAGCAAATTTTGCTCGGGGGGCATGTCGCATTTAGGAAGCCCATATGGTGCCAGGACAGCAAAATAACCCCCACATGGCATACAATTTTGGAAACTAGACCCCTTGAGGAACGTAACAAGGTGTAAAGTGAGCATTTACCCCCACTGGTGTCTGTCATATCTTTGGAACAGTGGGCTGTACAACATTTTTAATTTGCACAGCCCACTCTTCCATCTGTCAGACACCTGTGGGGTGTAAATTCTCACTGCACCCCTCATTACATTCCGTGAGGGGTGTAGTTTCGGAAATGGGGTCACATGTGGGGTTTTGTTTTTTTTGCGTTTGTCAAAACCGCTGTAACAATCAGCCACCCCTCTGCAAATCACCTCAAATGTACATGGCGCACTCTCCCTTCTGGGCCCTGTTGTGTGCCCCCAGAACACTTTACGCCTACATATGGGGTATCTCCGTACTTGGGAGAAATTGCGTTACAAATTTTGGGGGGCTTTTTCCCCCTTTACCTCTTGTCAAAATGAAAAGTATAGGGCAACACCAGCATGTTAGTGTAAAAAGTTTATTTTTTTAACACTAACATGCTGGTGTAGACCCCAACTTCACCTTTTCATAAGGGGTGAAAGGAGAAAAAGACCCCCAAGATTTGTTAGTCAATTTCTCCCGAGTACGGCGATACCCCATATGTGGCCCTAAACTGTTGCCTTGAAATACGACAGGGCTCCAAAGTGAGAGCGCCATGTGCATTTGAGGCCTGAATTAGGGATTTGCATAGGGGTGGACATAGGGGTATTCTACGCCAGTGATTCCCAAACAGGGTGCCTCCAGCTGTTGCAAAACTCCCAGCATGCCTGGACAGTCAACGGCTGTCCGGCAATACTGGGAGTTGTTGTTTTGCAACAGCTGGAGGCTCCATTTTGGAAAGAGTGGCGTACCAGGCATTTTTCATTTTTATTGGGGAGGGAGGGGGGCTGTGTAGGGGTATGTGTATATGTAGTGTTTTTTACTTTTTATTTTATTTTGTGTAAGTGTAGTGTAGTGTAGTGTTTTTAGGGTACAGTCACACGGGCGGGGGATTACAGCGAGTTTCCCGCTGCGAGTTTGAGCTGCCGCGCAAAATTTGCTGCATTGCAAACTTGCAGCCCGATGCTCACTGTAAGCCCCTGCCCATGTGAATGTACCCTGTACATTCACAGGGGGGGGGGACCTCCAGCTGTTGCAAAACTACTACTCCCAGCATGCCTGAGAATGTTTGGGAGTTGCGGTTTTGCAACAGCTGGAGGCACACGGGTTGGGAAACACTGAGTTAGGAAACAATGTTTCCCAACCAGTGTGCCTCCAGCTGTTGCAAAACCACAACTCCCAAACATTCTCAGGCATGCTGGGAGTAGTAGTTCGGCAACATCTTTAGAGCCAGATGTTGCCGAACTACAACTCCCAGCATGCTTGGAGTTGTAGTTTTGCAACATCTGGAGGACTACAGTTTGCAGACCACTAATACAGGGGTTCCCAATCTGTGCCCTTCCAGATGTTGCAAAACTAGAACTCCCAGTATGCCAAAACTGTCCAGGCATGCTGGGAGTTGTAGTTCTGCAACATCTGAAGGGCCAGATGTTACAGCACTACAACTCCCAGCATGCCTGGACAGTAAGGACATGCTGAGGATGTGTAGTTTTGCAACATCTGGAAGGGCACAGTGGTCCAAAAACTGTGGACCTCCAGATGTTGCAAAACTGCAACTCCCAGCATGCCCAGACGCCAAGGGCTGTCTGGGCATGCTGGGAGTTGTAGTTTACAGGGTCATATTACAGCAATGCATGTCACTTTACGGCGACGTGCATTGCTGTAAAGGGCCCGACCGCGGCTGAAGATATACTCACCTGTCGCCGCCGCCGCCATCTTCATCGTCTGGATCCGGGTCTTCAGGGACGAGGTAAGTACCGGGGCCGATCCCCAGCACTCCCCCGTCCCCCGCCGCGTCCTCCGGTCTTCCTCCCGTCCTCTCCAGACTTTCAGGGGCCGGGCAGGACGGGAGGAAGTAACCGTCCCCCCTCCTGCGATTGGTCGGTTAGCTAACCGACGGATCGCAGAGGATCGGAGGAGGTGGCCGGCTTGCCACCTTGCTCCTATTCTTTAGCATGGTCCTGGATGTCTGTGACAGCCGGGATCATGCGAAATTACCGGGTGGTCGGGTCCCAGAGACCCGATCAGCCCCGTATCGCCGCAGATCGCAAGGACGATTTCCCTTGCAATTTGCGGCGATCGCCGACATGGGGGGCCTACATGGCCCCCCTCGGCGTTTGCCCTGGATGCCTGCTGAAAGATTTCAGCAGGCATCCGGTTCCGATCTCTGCCCGGCGAGCGGCAGAGACTGGAAAACGCCAGGACGTACGGGGACGTCCTGTGTCCTTAAAGCCCAGGGTGCGGGGACGTCCCCGTACGTCCTGGGTCCTTAAGAGGTTAAAGGGGTACTCCACTGCCAAAGTTATCAGAACATTTTGCTCTAAACACTGGGTGCGGGCTGCGGGGGTCATGACATCACAGCCACGCCCCTTGTGGTGTCACGTCATGCCCCCTCAATGCAAGTCTATGGGAGGGGGCATGGCAGCCGCCAAAGACTTGCATTGAGGGGGCGTGGCGTGAAATCACGAGCGGCGCAGCCAGCGACCCAGTGTTCAGAACGAAATGTCCGTTTGGGCAGCATGAATCCCCTGACAGGTTCCTACCAAATGAAGTAACAATCAGATTTCTAGGTTATGACTCTTCAAGTAGCCACCAGATGGAGGTAATAGAGACAATAGAAAGATGACAACATATATGAGTAAAACGAAAGACTTGAAATGTAAAAAGTCAACACTGGGAAATTTGACTTTTTTAATTAGGCATTGGCTGTAACTGAGATTACTCCTACATGTAACTTTTATATATTACCCAAATTGGGATTTTAACAAGGGGCAGTTCCTCTTCCTTCTTTCCATATTCAAAGTGCAAGGTTGCCCCACCTAGGGGATATCCATGTAGGGCCAACCTGTTTTACCCAGAGCAGAGACCTGATTAAAAGTACAGCTTTATTTTTGTGTACATTCATTTACTTGAAAATGGGAAAATGGGGATGATTTAAACTTTTATCAGTGGAGTGGCTTTGTCACATTTATGTATTTTTTTTACAACTTTTTAGTCCCCATAGCAGACTATTAAAAAAAATCGTTCAATTGTTAAGACTATGCATTGCTATGCCATTGTACATATAGAGCGGCGATCGAGGGTTGTGTAGGTAAGGAAGAGACCTCCGGCCACCATTTTAACTAACTGGACTACTGCGATCTACCAGTGGGGGTCCGATCAGAACTCCCAAATCCCCAGCACCTGCCATTTTCAACTTTTAACCACATGACCACCACGCTTTATGCTGACGCATTTCAGTCTTACAATCTTAGTTAGCAGGATTGCCATTAGGAATTCTGAGGCCCCTTACACAGCTCAAGGCCTGGGCCCCCTCCCCCGCCCGCCCGCCACCAAGTCCACCCCCAGGGCCTGCCCACTATCTTCACCATTGTGGAAATATTTTAAAACAGGACAAGCGCCCTTTAGTTCAATGAGGAAGGAGGAAATATTATCACTATACATATTACCATCATACTGTTACTGACCAAATCCTGTATACTAAGACCAATACCAATAATACCAGTTTACAAGGAGAAATATTATCACCATACATATTACCATCATACTGTTACTGACCAAATCCTGTATACTGAGACCAATATTACTAATACCTGTACCCAGGGGAGAATAATACCGCCACACCATGACAAATACCATTACCACCACATAGTGACTGGATTAAAACCACTGAATCATAGACCGATATCCCCCGATACGAGGCCCCCAAAAATGCAAGTTGCACAGGCATACGCTGCCACCTACGCAGTGGAATATGCAGGTACATGGAGGTTTATGATGGTAGGTGATATTATATGCAGATACATGGTGTATGAGGGTATTCTGATAATCACAAAACCTCCAACCTATCCAAGTAATAACGCAAGAGCAAAAGAAGACAAAGGCAGCACTCACCAGTCAGGTCTTTTTATTCATTTCCAGCCAGCATAGCGATGTAACAGGTGGGGGAGCGGGGTGGGAGGCGGGTGTCTCCGGAACAAGTTGTTTTGTGCGGCTTGGCGCACTTCCTCTAGCCGGAATTCAGGCTAGAGGGAGTGCGCTAAGCCGCACGAAACAACTTGTTCCAGAGACACCCACCCCGCTCCCCCGCCTGTTACATCGCTATGCTGGCTGGATATGAATAAAAAGACCTGACTGGTGAGTGCGGCCTTTGTCTTCTTTTGCTCTTGCGTTGTGCTTTCTGCCCTGGCTACGCACCTCCGCTTCAGGCTTTGATTGGATCCCGCCCTGTGTGCTACACCCGCTTGCAGTGCTGCTTAGTTACGTATGTGCCGGCTCCCTGTCTTTTGTTGCTTCTATACAAGTAATAACCAGACATTAAATGAGAACTCCAGACCATAAAAATTGTCCCCCATAGTGCCGGCAGTAAAAAAATAAAGATGTACATACCTTCCTCCGCTCCCCCGGGGCCTCCGGTAACCGTCTCCGGTCTCCCCCGCAATCCACTTCCTGGTTGCCTGTGGTCGGATGAATCAGCCAATCACCAGCCGCAGCGCAGTCCGACTCGGCCGGCAATAGGCTGAGCGGCAGTGTGACGTTTTCAGCCTCGGCCGCAGGTGCCGGTGTAGTGAAGAATTTTGTGTCCTGAAGCGTTTTCACACTGCCGCTCAGCCTATCGCCGGTCGAGTCGGACTGCGCTGCGGCTGGTGATTGGCTGATTCATCCGACCACCGGCAACCAGGAAGTGGATTGCGGCGGAGACCGGAGCCGGTTACCAGAGCCCCGGGGGAGCGGAGGAAGGTATGTACATCTTTATTTTTTTACTGCCGGCAGTATGGGGGCCAATTTTTATGGTCTGGAGTTCTCCTTTAAATAACTCTCCTCCTCTGTAGGTCCTGCTGTTCTTGTGCCATGATCCTGGAATTATAAAGGTGAAGGACATGTTGTGGATCCCATGTAATAATGTGCGACAGATCTATAGGAGACATGGTGGGAGGGAACAGAGAATTGTAGATCCATTACTATGTCTATTACTTTTCTGTCTGTGGATCCTCACAGAGTTAGGCTGGGTTCACACTACGTTTTGTCCCATACGGGAGCGCATACGGCAGGGGGGAGCTAAAAGCTCGCGCTCCCGTATGTAACCGTATGCGCTCCCGTATGTCATTCATTTCAATGAGCCGACCGGAGTGAAACGTTCGGTCCGGTCGGCTCATTTTTGCGCCGTATGCGCTTTTACAACCGGACCTAAAACTGTGGTCAACCACGGTTTTAGGTCCGGTTGTAAAAGCGCATACGGCGCAAAAATGAGCCGACCGGACCGAACGTTTCACTCAGGTCGGCTCATTGAAATGAATGGCATACGGGAGCGCATACGGTAACATACGGGAGCGCGA
Source organism: Hyla sarda (assembly GCF_029499605.1). Lineage (NCBI taxonomy): Eukaryota > Metazoa > Chordata > Amphibia > Anura > Hylidae > Hyla > Hyla sarda. The sequence continues at coordinate 49,070,997 of NC_079191.1, read as the reverse complement.
GATTTTAGCTCCCCCCTGCCGTATGCGCTCCCGTATGGGACAAAACGTAGTGTGAACCCAGCCTTAACCATATATCCATATAGTGTTATCAAGTCATTACTGAAAAAAAAGACAGATTTAAAAGAGTGGGCTCTGTGTATGCCATGTTATTAAGACTAGCAGGGAGTTGTTACTACGACTCCCAGCTAGTCTTTGGAAAGTATTCTCCAACTAGTAGCTCTCTGTCTGTTGCTACTACAACTCCTAGCATGTCCTTGGCCATTGTTCCCCAACGATCTTTTGTTGTTACAACTCTCAGCATGTCCTATATCATTGTGGGAGTTGTAGTTTTGCTGGAATTCAAAAGCCATGAGATGTAGAACTTTGTCCTAGAGCAACTGGGTGAAAGTTTTGCTGATGGTAATAGATAGTGTTGTGGAACACTGCCCTAGTTCGTGTTTGGAGTTGTAGTAATAAGAGCTGTAGAGCCACAGATTAGAGACCACTTCCTCAGAACATGCTGAGAGTTGTAGTAACAGAAACAGAAAGGGGTAATGAGCATCAGGTGGTGCTGTCCCGGAAACTGCTCCATACATGTCACTGCTGGCCCATTATACCTTATATCAGGCGTCCTCTCACCTTGGAGCTGCTTGAGCCACCAGTACCTTGGCGTACTGCACTAGATTAATGAAGACTGCAGGTAGAGGAGCAGGGGGACGAGGATAGAGATGTGTGGTGTGCCGGTACCGTACTGCATACGGTACATTGGTTAAGGGTCCCCAAAGTCTGTGGGGTTCCGCTTCTTTAGTCATCTGTATACTTAGCTGCATAGCGTCGCAGGACCTGTGACTGTGGTTTAGTCTCTATGGTAGGTAAAAGGACCTTTGGAGGTTCTGGGTGATGTAATACCCACAATGCCTTGTAAAGCAGATTGACAGATGGTGGTGACCAATCCTAAAACGGCCAGCCCCTGCCCATATAAGGGAGCTGCAGCCAATAGTCGCTCTCTTGGGTTGCTGACACTTTATGAGGTAGAACCTCCGCAACTTACAAAGACAACTACTGGGCCAAAGCCTGCCAGCCTTGACCTGAAGCTAAACAGTGAGTTCTTACCAACTTCCCCGCTTATGCTAGCGAGACCTCTGGACCTAAACATACCCCTAAATCCAGCGGATCTGCGCATACTAAATCCTACTAAGCTAAAGAACTTATAAAAGTCCCAACCATATGTCAATCTCAGCTAAGCTGTATATAGACTCTGTTATAAAGACTGTTCCTGTATTCCCATGTTACAGAAAATCTTCAGTAAAGTTTATGCAAGTTTTCAGCAAAGCTCTGGTTGTGGACAATACTTTATTCTGCATCTACCTATCGCTCTTGGGAAGGGTGGCGATAGGCCAAGCCATACAGCATTTAACCCTCACCCTGGCATCACGACTGACAAGAGTTAATTATAACGGTGATATACCTCACAGCAACACCCTAACTGCCATACACCCCCCCCCCCCAAGGCACCACAGATGGCAGGCATAAGTGATAGGAGTGTCGGTTGTTTGGTTTTTCTGGTACACAGGCGGCATCCTGCTGGGCAGACTGTCCTCTGCGGCCCACATGTCAGTGCTGCTCCTGGGAGAAGGGTCAAGCTCCAGCAGTCACAATGTGATCAGCCGTGCAGCCACTCAGCGCCCCGGCTCCCAGATATCTGGCCAATCACTGCAAAGAGGGGGTGGAGCTTCTCCTAAAGTAAAACTTGCTCCTGTCTATGCAATCAGGGCTGCACGTAATGATGGAGAATGGTAATGGTGAGGTCAGATCTGTTTTGCGGCCTTTGCAACCCCCATCCCGTTGTGTGCCCCTGGTGTAAGTTTGCCACTATGTACAGAAGCAGGAGACTGCTGCAGTGGTCTTCCGTGCTGGGGCTGCTGCAGGGGGGTGCAGCCTGGGCCCGGGCCCCTTACGGGGGTACTGGCTGTACCCCCCTGATGGCGGCCCTGTAAGTTAGAGATGCTTGAATTTTTCAAAAATTCGATTCAGCCGATTCGCCAATTTTCCGAAAAAAATAGTTTTATCCGAATATATTCACGGCGAAATGCTATTAAAAACTGCTATTTCATGGCTTGAGAGAGAGAGCCTCAATAGGGGTGTAGGACACTTTGCCTTGCCATAACACACATATGGAGTGTGCTGGGGTAGTGAAATAAAACTGTTATTCAGTATGACATGCAGATTACAGGTGTTGCTATTAGAATCACTGTCGCAGAGCGTCTGGATGTGGCAGCAGGGTCGGGAGACCACATCGCGTCACAATGGTTGCTTGCAGTCTTTGAATGGGGAGTGCTTCCTGTGATGATCTCAATTGGCAGACTATGAAACAACTTCCAAACTCTCTCTGCTTGCCTGCAGTAATGCGGGCTTGAGGTCAATGGATTTCCCCTGTGCTGATCTGTATTGTCAGTAATGGTGATTAGTGAACCCACAGTCTCTGCTCTCTCAGCAAAACGGGAAATGTCTGTCTTCGCCAATGGCTGCCGAATATATAGGGCTGTGACATCCCAGGGCTGGCTGGCTGCTGATAGGCTGCATGCTGTCATGTGATTCAGGGTGATCCCGCCTACCCGCCTTCCCAGACTTCCTTGCCCCATGTCCTCCCACGTGTAGCCGCCAATTTAGCCCCCCGGCCCACACAAAATGTAGGGAATGAAGCTATTCATTACCACGAAGCGCGAGGAAATTTGGATTCGGCCAGAATCAAATTTTTCATGAAATTCGGAATTATTTTGACTTCATCAGCTTCAAATCGCCCATCTCTAATCTTAATCATAGGGTTTATGGTGGGCATTGGCAGGATCGCCAATGTCTGTCCTTGATTGTGAAGTGATGGCTGCTGATGAAGGCGCTGGCTAAGAAGCCAGCGCAGATCTTGCAGTGGGTTTATAGACAGTTTACGCTGCATGACATAAATATATGTCATGTTGGGTTTATGTATTCCCACTCATGATGTAACTATATGTCAGAAGGGAAGAAACAGGCCCAGAAGAAGCAAAAACACCTTGTTATATCTAGTACAGGGTTTGAGGGGGCAGAGCATGACACTGAGATTCTTTTCTGTCCCTCGGATCCTTGTGTCATGCTCCGCCCCCTCAGGCCCTGCAATAGGCATAACACAGTTTAGCAGTTTTGCCTGGAGTATTCTTGTAATTTTCGGATCTTACATCTGAGTTAGTTACTGTATAATCCCTACTGTAAAGGGTTCTATAGAAAACAGAATTAGCATAATAATATTGTAATTATTGACAGGCTGAATGTACAATTATAAACCAGAATTGATTGTAATAACGATACACTTCCAGCGCAGGAAAGAAAAGAATCATTATACGTCCACCACCAACATTTCTCACATCAACATGAATAGATTATATACAATCCGCTACGTTTACCGCCAATAATTGAACTTTGATTGGATATTTGTGAAAATCTATTATTACGGAGCAGCTTTCCCCATTGATGCAGGAACAACGTTCGGAGGACAGGAGAGGTGCTTGTGTCTAATGATATGAATAGATTATGTCGGAATTCAAGATGACATCTCCATATTGTGAATTATTTAACAACCCCCCCCCCCCCCCCTCTGGAAATGACAGAACATCAGGTGAAGCGACACTATTTTTCAAAAGCGTCTCATTTCGAGGGAGAGACCTCACATTTCCATGATAAATGGCATATTGTCCAGAACATGGTATTTATCTTACATCTCCAGCCACCTGCACATTTTCATTTGTGTAAAGCCGGCCATAGGAAATTAAATCCAAATTGCAGCGGGAAGGAAATTTATGAATTAATTGATAAAGTGCAGACAGACCGCTGCGAGGCTCGGTGTGACCAGAATCGGGTAGCAGTCAAGGCTGAAATTGCATTTTCTCCTTTTGGGCTTTGTAGAAAATGTCACATCAAGTCATTACTGAGTAGAATGGGATCTTTACACTTTAGACAGAGGCTTTATCTCACTCTCTCCCCTCCAAAATAATAGTAATAATAATATAATTTCAGGTGCAGAAGAAGATTACGACCTACTCAAGGAGTGAAGTGGAATCTGGAGAAATCTCCCTGCTGCGGCCGGCGTTCGTTTAGAGTGTAAGGTGCAGTGTCGGAGGCTTGTGGCGTCACGGCCACTCCCCTCAATTCAAATCTATGGGAGGGGGCGTGGTGGACGTCACGCCCCCTTCCCATAGACTTGCATTGAGGGGGCGTGGATGTGACATCACAAGCAGGGCGTGGCCGTGATGTCACGAGCCTCCACCCCGCATCGCCAGTCATGCGGCACGGAGGGATGTTCGCTCCGTTCACCAGATGTCTGGGGTACCGCAGCCGAGATCGCGGGGGTCCCCAGCAGCGGGACCCCTGTGATCAGACATCTTATCCCCTATCCAAAGGATAAGGGATGAGATGTCTAGGGGCGGAGTACCTCTTTAAGTGTGTAGACCCCTGTGCTATCATTCCTCACCTACAGTCCTTAGTCTGCTGCAGGGGGCGTACATTAAAGAAAGGGGGCCCTAAAGAAAATATTGAAATGAGCTTCTTATTATGGCATCTTATGTTGTCCCCCAGGACAGTGAGGTCGGGTGTTTATTTCCCTTTGCCTTCCAAGCCCTATTGGTCAGTACTCCTCCTCCATTATTTTGCTGACAATGCAGTCCCCTGGAGAGAGGAGTTCTGCACAGTGTCTTACGAATAAAATAAAAAAAACAAGCAGTAAGGGGACTCCTCTCGCCAAGGGCCCCATAGCAGCCGCATGGTCTGTCACTATGGTACGTATGCCCTTGCTCCGCAGCTAGAATTTAAGTCTATGCGTAGCTGCACAACTATAACTTTCAGTGGTATTTATGCACCGGGTCATTCCAAAACATGGCTTCACTTTCTGTTGACTTTTTTGCAAGAAAATGCCCCCCTTCTGTCTATATGTCTGTAAGTATAACACATTTTATGCTACCACTTTATATATCATAATCCACTTTACAAATTAAAAGGATTACCGGGTGAATAAAACGTATCCACTGTCCCAAGGACAGGGGATAAGTGTCTGATCGTGGGGTGGGGGGGGGGGGGTGGGGGGATGAGTTCTGATCTCCAGAATGGAGCCTGTCTCTTATCTTGAAGCACTGCAAGCCCCACCTTCCAAGACAGACTGGTCTAGGGAAGGACGGCTCCTCTGTCAATCACTGGCGGTAGCCATGTCCTGCCTCAGCCAGTGATTGCCGGAGCAGGCCGTCACTCCTAAGACTAGTTTGTCTTGGAAGGTGAGGATCAGAGTGCAGAAGAGACTGTTCCTGTTCTGAAAATTGCAGGGGGGCCCCGTCAGACTACCCCTCGATCAGACCCCGACCCCCCCCCCCCCTTCATGTATAGGGGTTAAATTTAATTTGCAGGATAAGGATAACCCCTTTAAAGAGCTGCCAGCTGAAAGTTCGGCCAAACATGCATGTGTTCTTAATAGGGCGGGGGCTTATTTCCCTAAGAACAAAAGGGTAAGCAGTTGAAATACAACATAGTGGACCCTTCTCTCTCCCCCCTCTCCCCAACAATCATCTCCCACAAGGGTAAAGTCGGGAGGCCCCTAAACCCATTGGATGGTTGGCATATCCTAAAATCTGTGATATAATGCAAACTAGGCCATAAAGGCCTTAAAGGGGTACTACCGTGGAAAACTTTTTTTATTTTTATTTTTTTATCAACTGGTGCCATAAAGCTAAAGAGATTTGTAAATTATTTCTATTAAAAAATCATAATCCTTCCAGTACTTTTTAGGGGCTGTATACTACAGAGGAAATGTTTATCTTTTTGGATTTCTCTTATGTCACGACAACAGTGCTCTCTGCTGACTGACTGTCAAGAGCAGGAGAAAATCCCCATAGAAAACATATGCTGCTCTGGACAGTTCCTAAAATGGACAGAGATGTCAGCAGAGAGCACTGTGGTTGTGACATAAGAGAAATCCAAAAAGATAAACATTTCCTCTGTAGTATACAGCCCCATAAAAGTACTGGAAGGATTAAGATTTTTTAATAGAAGTCATTTACAAATCTGTTTAACTTTCTGGCTCCAGTCTATGTCAATATATTCATGTCTTACACTGCGTGCATGAAAATCAAATCAAAAGCAAACATTTCCCTTTATTTTATTGTAGAATCAGAGTTACAAATCTAATATGGCAGAGTTAAAGGGGTACTCCGCACCGAAGAGTAGGGGATAAGATATCTGATTGCAGAGGTCCTGCCGCTGGGGACCCCCGCAATCTCGGCTGCGGCACCCCAGACATCCGATGCGTGAAGAGAACGTCGCTCCGTGACGGATGACTGGCAATGCGGGGTGGAGGCTCAGGATATCAGAGTCACGCCACGCCCGTGATGTCACGGCCATGCCCCTTCAATGCAAGTCTATGGGAGGGGGCGTGATGGCCGCCACGCCCCCTCCCATAGACTTGCATCGAGGGGGCATGGCCGTGATGTCACGAGCGGGGCGTGACTGACGTTGCGAGCCTCTGGCGCTGCACCCGACGCTCTAAACGAACGCCGGATGCAGCAGTATTAACGGATAGGGGATAAGATGTCTATAGGTTTAAGAAGGAAATGAGGAATCATCTCTTTAGCAGGAGGATCCAGCATTCTGAAGGGCCATTAACAAACAATGCAGAAAGATTTGCTTCTGCTATGTGAACAGGCGGGTATCTGCTCGTGTCAGGTTAGACGTTGCGCTTCATTACTGCAAATAAAAATCTCTGCTTGTTCTGATGACAAGAAATATCAGAGAAGTCGCAGCTACAGTTCATGGTGTCATACTATTCCCATCCTCTGCTTAGACCCTTCTTTTACCCGTGACCTCATTATGTAGCAAACATTGGGTTTATTTGTGCAGAAACCATGGACTGAAATCCAATTTCCATATTGTGTGATCCCAGCGCAGTCCTTCCTTACGGGACTGTGTGATTGTGGTTATTATGTAGACCATTAAGTCATCAGTACTGTTTGGCTACTATATATATTTTTTTTTTTATTGAGTTTCATATCATCGCAGACTTTTTATTTTAAGTAAAACTCTTGTCCTCCCTGGCTCCGCAATTAGATTAAGGAAAAGGTCGGTGACTGAATTTATCAGATAGGTTGCCATGGAGTCATTGTGTAGCTCAATGGAAAATTGACTGGTGCTACAAAACCACTTAAGAGCTGGGAGCCTTGCTGTCTCTGATCTATATACGGTGCATTTCATTACACTGGATATATGTTTTTTTGAGTCCTTTTCTTACTAAGACTTGTAGGTATCCAATAAAAGAAAGAAAGAAAATAGGATATTACTTGGAATGATGGATAGCAACTCATAAGAATTGGTATGAATAATGTAAACATTATTATAATGTAAAGTTAATAACTCTTTGTACACCAAGAAAACACAAAAGATTCATTGAAACCACTTGGATAAACTTCATATACCTTTTATTAGAATTAATTGTGATAAATAAATAAAAAACTCAACATATAGAACAAGATGTAATGCAGAGATAAACTCCGGACTGTCGCAGAGGAATTGTAATATATACTAACACTGCACATATGCCTCATAGAGAAATATAAAAAAAAAACTAAAAATAAAACACCATGAAAACTTGATCTGAATTGTATACATATAACCGTCTGTAACCATAACTAGCATGCATCAAAATACAGAGCTCAGACTAGATACACTGGGTGCCTAAACAGGTCATCCACATTCCCAATGTTACTATATAAAGTGCTCAAGAGATGCAGAATAATGACTAATCACTGAGTGCAAATATGCCTACCCATGGTAATGTTAGCCTCTGTGCCCCAACGCCGTTTCGTTGTCCCACTTTATCAAGGGGCCACCGTCTGCTTGCTCTCTAACACAGGACTCTTATATATCCAGCAGACCGGATATGAAACAGCACGTGATTGGCCCCGTTTTGGTGCAGTGTTCCCGTCCACCACTCATTGCCCTATTTCTGGCACCCCGGCCAAAACGCGCATGCCCAGACCGAAGTAAAGAGCGCGCGCATCCCGGAACTCAGCGCCGGACGAGGCAGGGCCGTAAGGAGGAGACCCCTGCGCCGGTGCACTAAGATAAATCACAGACTTAGATAAATACTAGGCAAAGATAATATGGGCGTCTTGAGTAACTCATTGTTATAATATAGAAAAATACTAGAGTACGCTATACCTCGACTTATTTGACCACCAATGTGATGCAAAGTGTGTTTCAAAATTATGGATAGATATGACAATTACTGTTATACCATTATATTATTATTACAATATTACTTAAAGTGCAATATTCTCAAACAAAGTGCCATTAATATTGTGCTTTATATGCCAATGTTATTACTCAAGAGCATTAATACATAAATTCTCAATAATTTCATACTTATCCCTATAAATAATAATTCATATATTAATAAATATACTTAAAATACATACCTATACATAAAATGACTACAGTGACTACATACTAAAAATATAATTAATGAATAAAAAAATAAAAATAATCTTAATTAACAACCATTTACCCATTATAAGAGAATGTTTCCTTAAAGGAGTAATCCACTAAAAGGTGATTTTAGTACTTTCCTGGCAGACAGCAATGGACATGCTTAGGAGGGATCGGCGCTTGTCTTGTCTTGGGGCTAAATGGCTATTACCAGAGGTGAGATTACCATAACACTGTGGCTAGCTTTTTGTGAACTGGTATTTCCTGTTTGACTTTTTCTTTTTTGCCTACAAATCCCATAATTCCATTTCCCTCCCTCCCAAACATCCGCCACCCCACCCATTGAAACATAAATGAGCTGCATCCATTCAAAAGACCAGTGGTTTTCAAGCAGGGAGCCTACAACTGTTGCAGTAGTTGCAGATTGATCTCTCTCCCACCAAGCGATCGCTCCATCCATTGAACCAGACAGGCTCCCTGTCATCAGCTGACTAGTGAGTCAGGCTTCGACATCATTGCAACCTGGGAAAAATCTGAGACAACAGTCATTTTGTATGATGATAAAAATAAATATTGGGGTTAAAATCACAGAAGAATTGTGAGAAAACCATCACACACAGGTAAAGACACTATGTTATGAACTACACTAACTTTACAGCCCCGTAGCGTAGTCAAATAAAAAAAAATCCTGGAATACCCCTTTAAACAATCCTTTATACTTGTATATTGCCCAAATACCCTAAAAATTTGTGATAAAATCTCAACTATTTTGTACACAAATATTTAAATAAATAGTGACCATACATATATTTCTTTACATAAATTTACTAAAAATACATCAATTCATAATTAGTGACTACCATGAATATAATAATTAAAATTAAAACATATATTAACAAATCATAATATTACTGCAAATCTCACACCAAACATAAATATTATGACAAAAAAAAGGGGGAAGGGGGAAGGAAACAAGGGGTGTAGCGACTCAAATTTCCAAATTCATCCATCTATTTAATCTAAATACATAAGCTTTATTGCCATAGCTTCTTTTCCCTGATCCTGCTGGATATATTCATGTTCATCACATAATAAAAAGACTTAACTCTAAAACTGTATATAATGGAATAAGACACACAGTTAAAACCACTAATGGACATAACTCTTATGGAAAAGCAGCTAATGATAACTGTTCAGTTTAGGCCTAATTGCACTATCCAGCGACACTCTTTCTGTGCCAACACTTTTTTGTAGTTTCCTCCTCTAATTCCCAGGTTTACTCTTTCGATCCCTCTCCCTTGTAAGCTTGAGGGATCACAATTATGGTCAGATCTGAAGTGCCTAGGTAGAGTTTTTAGCACTGTAAAATCCTGAGCACTCTTTGCCACCAGTATATCTCGTACATGTTCCCGGGTGTGTATCTTTAATTGCCTAGATGTCAGACCTACATACTGTATTTTTCGCCCTATAGGACGCACCGGCATACAAGACGCACCCAATTTATAGGTGCAAAATCTAAAAAAATTAAAATTTTGAACCCAATAGTGGTCTTCAACCTGCAGACCTCCAGATGTTGCAAAACTACAATTCCCAGCATGCCCGGACAGCCGTTGGCTGTCCGGGCATGCTGGGAGTTGTAGTTTTGCAACATCTGGAGGTCCGCAGATTGAAGACCACTGCATAGGAGGTAATACTCACGTGTCCCCGCCGCTCCGGACCCGTCACCGCTGCCCTGGATGTCGTTCCATCGCTGTCGCCGTGTCCCCGTCACTCCGGAACGTCTCTGCTGCCGGCCGGGTATCCTCGCTCTCCGTCGCCGCCATCACATCGTTACACACGCCGACGCACGTACGCGACGACGTGATGACGAGGAAGGAGAGCGCTGGCCATTCAGGGGATCCCTGAACGGAGAAGACACCGAGGAGGCAGGTAAGGTCCCCCCCGGTGTCCTGTAAGCACTAACCCGGCTATTCAGTCGGGCTGTTCGGGACGACGCGATGAAATCGCGGCGGTCCCGAACAGCCCGACTGAGCAGCCGGGTTAGTGTCACTTTCCCTTCAGACGCGGCGTTCAGCTTTGATCGCCGCGTCTGAAGGGTTAATACAGGGCATCACCGCGATCGGTGATGTCCTGTATTAGCCGCGGGTCCCGGCGGTTGATGGCCACAGGGACCGCCGCGATAGGGGTGTATTCGCCGTATAAGACGCACCGACTTTTTCCCTCCCAGTTTTGGGGAAGAAAAAGTGCGTCTTATACGGCGAAAAATACGGTAAATCTTTGAGCACCCACATGTCGCATAATATATAACATTTTGGGTATTGCACGAGATATACTGGCGGATCGAATATTTTCTTGCTCCATCCGCTGATGTAAAGGTTTTAGCCCTTACAATGTTGGCACATGCTACGCAATCTCCACATGGATAGCATCCAACACGAGGACTACTCACACCAAAGGGCTGTGGTACTTTGACCACATAGTGGCTTCTCATAAGTTTGTCTTTAATGTTTATGCCCCTCCTAGCCATGAAAGATACCCTCTCTGAAATCAATGTTGCTAACAGTGGGTCAGTTTTCAAAATCCCCCAGTGTTTTTCCACGGCTTGTCGCATTACATTCCACTGGCAGTTACATGTGGAGATACATCTCACTGCATTATCCGTTTAGTTTTTTTGCCTCCTCTTATTTTGGTATTTCAACAGGTAATTTCTTTGTTCTCTCTTTTCTCTCTGGTGCCCTTGTTTTATCATTCTTTTACTGTAGCCTCTCATTTCAAATCTTTCCTTTAAAGGGGTACTCCGCCCCTCCTAGACATCTTATCCCCTATCCAAAGGATAGGGGATAAGATGTCAGATCGCCGCGGTCCCGCTGCTGGGGACCCCGGGGATCGCTGCTGCAGCAACCCGCTATCATTACTGCGCAGAGCGAGATTGCTCTGCACGTAATGACGGGCAATACAGGGGCTGGAGCATTGTTGCGTCACGGCTCCGCCCCCCGTGACGTCACGGCCCGCCCCGTCAATACAAGTCTATGGGAGGCGGCGTGGCGGTCGTCACGCCCCCTGCCATAGACTTGCATTAAGGGGACGGGCCGTGATGTCATGAGGGGTGGAGCCATGACGTCACGCTGCTCCAGCCCCTGTATCGCCGGTCATTACACACAGAGCGAACTCGCTCTGCGCAGTAATGATGGCGGGGTGCCACAGCGGCGATCCCAGGGCTCCCCAGCAGCGGGACCGCGGCGATCTAACATCTTATCCCAGTATCCTTTGGCTAGGGGATAAGATGCCAGGGGCGGAGTACCCCTTTAAGTCCTCACTCTGTTTTTCAAAAGGGATATCGGAAGAACATATCCTCCGCATTCTGAGGAACTGTCCCACCGGTATGGCCTTCACTGTCGATTTATTATGCGCCGACGACGCATGCAATATTGAATTTGTCAATGTTTTCTTTCTGAAAACATCAGTTGTTAGGCTACCGTTTGATTCTCTCATTATTTTTACATCCAAAAAAATCTACCTCATGGTGGCTGTATCTAATTGTCAATTTAATACTGACATCATTGGAATTCAGAGATTGCATAAATAGTTCCAAATCTGACACGGACCAATGCCATATGAACAAAATGTCGTTGATATAGCACATGGCTCACGAGCTGCGCCCCGGCACATTGCAAAACCTCCCGCTCCCAGGCACCTAGGAACAGGTTTGCGTACGACGGGGCACAGGCCATGCCCATTGCAGTGCTGCGCTTATGTAAGGATTGAAGCCAATTCTCTTTGATATGCCTTGACTGGATTATGTGTTAATTTAACATAGGTGTCCCTATCTCTGAGTTGGCGGAAGCTGGTAACAGAAGAGTTTAAAAAGATCACAAACAAAAGATCTAATGATAATTTGACAAAGAGAAGCACTGAGGGAAATCCAAGGTTGGGATGATATAGTAATAAAACAGGCAGACAAAGGGGGGAATATAGTAATTTGGCCTAAAACATCTTACGAAAAAGAAGCCTTCCGCCAACTCAGAGATAGGGACACCTATGTTAAATAACACATAATCCAGTCAAGGCATATCAAAGAGAATTGGCTTCAATCCTGAAGCAAGCCTTTGAAAAAGGTATCATTAACCAAAAAAAATACAAAAGAAGGGTTGCTTAATCTGTACCCACAGGTTCCAACATTTTACTTGATCCCAAAGGTGCACAAGGATTCCCTCAACCCTCCCGGCTGTCCTATAGTGTCAGGTATAGACGAAGTGTGTGATGTTGTTTGTAAGTACATCAACATATATTTAAAAGCTTTAGTGGAAACGCTACTCTCATATGTTAAAGACACTACAGATGTGCTCAGGAGGATCGAGGGGATCTTTTTAGAGGAGGACATGCTCCTAGTCTAAACATTAAACAACTACATTGACGTGATCTGGAATGGCAGGAGGTGCTCAACCCCAAGTGCAGTTGTGCACCCACACTGGGGTAGAGATCCTGCACTTGTGGTCCGTTGCTATGGGTGATCCCCAGCATAATATGCATACAATGGAGGATGCTTGCAGACGGTCACAAGTACCACAAAATAGGTGCACTACTGTGGTAGATGTAAACAATGACATTAGCTAACCCTCAAAACTGATATAAAATTGAGACATTAACCAGTATATCTTTATATGAAGGACATACCTGAGCCCGCACACCAACGCCAAGGTTTCTCAAGTGGTACGGGACCTAACACTAACCTACCTGTGCGTGATAAGCAAAACCAGTAATCAAATACAGCAGCATTCGGTCCGACTTATAGACTACTCCCCGGTTACCTCCTGTGTGGCTGAGCACACATCCAATGAGAGGGGAGGAGATAGGCTACAAGCCCCACCCTGGTTGGCTAATATATTGCCGGCATCACAGGTGAAACCTTAATGCTACCCAGTATGATAAAAGGGTGCATTAGTATAAACTTTAGACATTAAACAGCTTACATTGATATGGTCTGAAATGGCAGGAGGTAATCAACCCCAAGTGCAGTTGTGCACCTACGCTGGGGTGGAGGTCCTGAACTTGTGGTCCGTTGCTATGGGCGATCCCCAGCATAATATGCATACAATGGAGGATGCCTGCAGATGGTCACAAGTACCACCATGGCATCCTACACCAGAAAAATGTGTAGATGCCTAACATTCATAATTTAAACATTAAGCAGGGAGCAGTCTACAAGTCGGACCTAATGCTACTGTAATTTGATTCCTAGTTTTGCTTATCCGGCACAGGTAGGTTTAGTGTTAGGTCCCGTACCACTTGAGAAACCTTGGTGTTGGTGTGCGGGCTCAGGTATGTCCTTCATATAGGGATATACTGGCTAATGTCTCAATTTTACATCAGTTTTGAGGGTTAGCTAATGTCATTGTTTACATCTACTACAGTAGTGCACCTATATTGTGGTACTTGTGACCGTCTGCAAGCATCCTCCATTGTATGCATATTATGCTGGGGATCACCCATAGCAACGGACCACAAGTGCAGGACCTCCACCCCAGCGTAGGTGCACAACTGCACTTGGGGTTGAGCACCTCCTGCCATTTCAGACCACGTCAATGTAAACATGCTCCTAGTCACAGCAGACGTTGAGTGGCTGTTCTCATGTATAAAAGATGTAGATGGATTAAATGCAACTAAATTCTTTCTTCAAACAAGTAGTTTTGAAACAGACCTCTGCCATTTTTTGTTGGAATTGTTGCACTTTATATTAAGTCACAATTTTTTCACATTCAAAGATTGTTTTTACTTACAAAAGTGCGGCACTGCAATGGGCGCGGCCTGTGCAAACCTGTTCCTAGGTGCCTGGGAGCAGGAGGTTTTGCAGTGCGCCAGGGCGCAGATCGTGAGCCATGTGCAGTGCTGGCTGCGCTATATCAACAACATTTTGTTCATATGGTAGGGGTCCGTGTCAGACTTGGAACTATTTATGCAAACTCAGAATTCCAATGATGTCAACATTAAATTGACATATAGATACAGCCACTATGAGGTAGATATTTTGGATGTAAAAATAATGAGTCAAATAAAAATAATGAGTCAAATAATGAGAATCAAACAGTAGCCTCACAACTGATGTTTTCAAAAAGAAAACATTGACAAATTCAATATTGAATGGGTCATCGGCGCATAATAAATCGACAGTGAAGGCCGTACCGGTAGGACAGTTCCTCAGAATGCGGAGGATATGTTCTTCCGATATCCTTTTTGAAAAACAGAGTGAGGACTTAAAGGAAAGATTTGAAATGAGAGGCTACAGTAAAAGAATGATAAAACAAGGGCACCAGAGAGCAAAGAGAGAACAAAGAAATTACCTGTTGAAATTTCAAAATAAGAGGAGGCAAAAAAACTAAACGGATAATGCAGTGAGATTTATCTCCACATGTAACTGCCAGTGGAATGTAATGCGACAAGCCGTGGAAAAACACTGGGGGATTTAGAAAACTGACCCAGTGTCAGCAACATTGATTTCAGAGAGGGTAACTTTCATGGCTTGGAGGGGCATAAACCTTAAAGACAAACTTATGAGAAGCCACTATGTGGTCAAAGTACCACAGCCCTTTGGTGTGAGTAGTCCTCGTGTTGGATGCTATCCATGTGGAGATTGCGTAGCATGTGCCAACATTGTAAGGGCTAAAACCAGGGCCGGACGGGGGCTAAAAACCAGCCCTGGAAAAATTGTCATACCAGCCCCACAGCACTGCGTCATTATAGCAGTCACTGGCTGCAGGGAAGGGACAGGGAAGCCTGGAACTTGATTTACCATGCCTCTATAAGAGAACTATGTTGTGGGTGTGCCCTGAAGTCAAAGGGGTGCAGCCTCAACATACAAGACAGTAATGTAGTATTAACGCTATGTAAAATCCACTTGGGGAAAACAGCAAAAAATTTTAAATAATAAAAGCAACCCTCTCTTTTTTGCACTTTTGCTACTGCCAGAATCACGGAACTCAGTTCCCAGTGTCCAGCACTTCTGGGTTTGGTTACCTGATCTCACACGGCTGCTCATTCAATTACAGTCCGAAGCAATGTCCAGTCTCAGGCGCTGATTGGATGGCTGGCCATGTGACGTCACGTCACCTAACCAAAAGTGCCAGATTCCAGGAACAGAATTCCGTCATTTCAGTGGCAGTGTAAAAGCGAGGAACTTTAGAGAGGGTTTTTGTTTTTTTTACTGTCCCCCTCCCGTAGTAGATATTACATAGGGTTAAAATACCGTGGGAAGCATAACACTGGTGCAGGCATTGCGACATTGAGACATAGTTTGAAAATGCTACCAGAATACAGGTAAATAGTCACGGGGGCAGGTCCTGCCCAGCCGGCTTGATTGACACATCTCTCTTGTCTCTAGCAGTGTATAGGGAGACACTGGAAGATACAGTGCTCAGCACTACAAAGTCCAACACTACACCTTTTCCCAACTTTGCAGGTTCCTGCATACAGATGGGGTGCTCAATCCCAATAGTTTATAGCAGTAAGCATAACAGTCTCACAGTAGAACATTTTTGGAAGCACTCACCAATCAACTGGGAATCATTTCCTTTGCACAGGCTTTGATAAATCATCCCTAGGTCTCGAAACTGTGGACTGTTAGGTGTTCCAACTACGGTCTATGCATGCTGGGAGTTGTCATTTTGCTGGGAGTTTTAGTTTAGCAACAGCTGGAGATCCACAGTTTGGAGACCACTGATACAGGGAGAGATGCGTCCCCTGCCCTGCTGAGACCCACCCTGAGGACTAATCACCAGTTCCGGTGGCATTTACAAACTAAGATTCCTTTGAATGACTGAGTGTCCTGGGATCGTGATGCCTGCACCAGTTTTATGCTGCCCGCTGTTTGGGCAACATAAAACTGATAACAGGTTCCCCTTAACTGTAGTTAAATATAAAAAATATAGTTATTTAGAAATAATGAATAAACAACATAAATTGCAAAAAAAAAAAAAAAATAGAACCAAAGTGCCCCACCCTTACAAAGTAGTAACAGCAGGTCTCCTCTTCCCAGACCCTACCCTCTACCCCTCATTACAGGTCCCCCCTCATTACAGGTCCCCCCCCCCCCGTCTCCAGCCCCCTACATCAAAGGCATCCCCTCTTCTGCCCCCCACATCACAGGTATCCCCTTTCCAGACCCTCATATCACAGGTCCCCCCCCTCTTCAGCCTCCACATAACTGGTCTCCCCTCTCCACCAGCACCAGCCAACATTACAGCCCCCCTCCTTGCAGCCCCCCACATCACAGCTCCCCCTTTTGCAGCCCCCCACATCACAGGTCCCCCCCTTTGCAACCCCCCAACATCACAGTTCCCCCCTTTACAGACTTCATCATCACAGGTTCCCCCCCCCCCCCCCCACATCACAGGTCTCCCCCTCTGCAGCCCCTAACATCACAGGATCACAGGTCTCCCCCTTTGCAGCCCCCACATCACAGTTCTCCCCCTCTGCAGCCCCTAACATCACAGGTCTCCCCCTCTGCAGCCCCCCACATCACAGGTCTCCCCCTCTGCAGCCCCCGACTTCACAGGATCACAGGTCTCCCCCTCTGCAGCCCCCACATCACAGGTCTCCCCCTCTGCAGCCCCTAACATCACAGGTCTCCTCCTCTACAGTCCCTAACATCACAGGTCTCCCCCTCTGCAGCCCCTAACATCACAGGTTCACAGGTCTCCCCCTCTGCAGCCCCTAACATCACAGGTTCACAGGTCTCCCCCTCTGCAGCCCTTAACATCACAGGTCTCCCCCTCTGCAGCCCCTAACATGACAGTTTCACAGGTCTCCCCCTCTGCAGCCCTTAACATCACAGGTCTCCCCCTCTGCAGCCCCCCACATCACAGGTCTCCCCCTCTGCAGCCCCCCACTTCACAGGATCACAGGTCTCCCCCTCTGCAGCCCCTAACATCACAGGTTCACAGGTCTCCCCCTCTGCAGCCCTTAACATCACATGTCTCCCCCTCTGCAGACCCCCACATCACAGGTCTCCCCCTCTGCAGCCCCCCACTTCACAGGTTCACAGGTCTCCCCCTCTGCAGCCCCCCACATCACAGGTCTCCCCCTCTGCAGCCCCTAACATCACAGGTCTCCCTCTCCAGCCCCCCACATCACAGGTCTCCCCCTCTGCAGCCCCTAACATCACAGGTTCACAGGTCTCCCCCTCTGCAGCCCCTAACATCACAGGTCCCCCCCTCTGCAGCCCCTAACATCACAGGTTCACAGGTCTCCCCCTCTGCAGCCCTTAACATCACAGGTCTCCCCCTCTGCAGCCCCTAACATGACAGGTTCACAGGTCTCCCCCTCTGCAGCCCTTAACATCACAGGTCTCCCCCTCTGCAGCCCCCCACATCACAGGTCTCCCCCTCTGCAGCCCCCCACTTCACAGGATCACAGGTCTCCCCCTCTGCAGCCCCTAACATCACAGGTTCACAGGTCTCCCCCTCTGCAGCCCTTAACATCACATGTCTCCCCCTCTGCAGACCCCCACATCACAGGTCTCCCCCTCTGCAGCCCCCCACTTCACAGGTTCACAGGTCTCCCCCTCTGCAGCCCCCCACATCACAGGTCTCCCCCTCTGCAGCCCCTAACATCACAGGTCCCCCTCTCCAGCCCCCCACATCACAGGTCTCCCCCTCTGCAGCCCCTAACATCACAGGTTCAAAGGTCTCCCCCTCTGCAGCCCCTAACATCACAGGTCCCCCTCTCCAGCCCCCCACATCACAGGTCTCCCCCTCTGCAGCCCCTAACATCACAGGTCCCCCTCTCCAGCCCCCCACATCACAGGTCTCCCCCTCTGCAGCCCCTAACATCACAGGATCACAGGTCTCCACCCTCTGCAGCCCCCACATAACGGTCTCCCCCTTACCCTTACCAGACCCCCACACACCACATAACAGGACTCCCCCCCTTTCCCTTACATAGTAATAACATTCGGTTCCCTTTTCCTCTCACCCAGTATAGTAGATCCTCCCCCGAGCAGCTGCAGTCACTGTGTGCGGACAGGAGGAGGGGCCAGGAGCAGTGAGGAGGCAGAGAGTAGAGGGGAGTGTACTGTCTGTACAGCTCCCATTACAGACTCTGTACCCCAGTCCTCCAGACCTCCGATCACTGTGTCAGCTGTCAGGAGCCTCAGACCTGTGTGTAGGGTTGCCACCCTACCGGTATTTTACCGGCACAGACGGTATTTTCGTTCAGATTCCGGGCTGTGCCGGTAAGTTTGGATGAAAAATACCGGCCATGCAATGGCCGGTATTTTTCATTCACTGTCATCACACTAACCTAAAAAAAGCGGCGCCACTGAGCGGGGGTGCGGGCCGCACACCAGCACCATGCCGCTCAGCAGAGCACCCTGTCTGACTCTGATGCTGTCCCAGTCTAAAACCTTACCTGGCACTGTGCGGCCGGGAGGCTGGATCTGCGGAGGGACGTTGTGGAAGTGACGTCACTCTGCAGACCCGCGCAGGACGTCACATCACTCGCCGGCCCGAGACTGAGAGGAGACTGGAGAGGTGCTGCGGTAGTAGGTAAGTGTGTCCGTTACTATGTGTGTGTCAGTGTTTGTGTGTCTGTCTGTCAGTCAGTGTTTGTGTGTCTGTCGGCCAGTGTGTGTGTTTCTGAATTCCACCCCACCCACCCCAATTCCCCTGTGGCAATCCCCCCCACCCCAATTCCCCTGTGGCAATCCCCCCCACCCCAATTCCATGGGGAAGAGGGGGGGGGAGGGGGGTAACTTACTATACCTATGGGGAAGAGAGAGGAGGGGGGGGGGTAACTGCCTATACCTATGGGGAAGAGAGGGGGGAGGGGGGTAACTGCCTATACCTATGGGGAAGAGAGGGGGGGGGGTAACTGCCTATACCTATGGGGAAGAGAGAGGGGGGTAACTGCCTATACCTATGGGGAAGAGAGGGGGGGGTAACTGCCTATACCTATGGGGAAGAGAGAGGGGGGGGTAACTGCCTATACCTATGGGGAAGAGAGGGGGGGTAACTGCCTATACCTATGGGGAAGAGAGAGGGGGTGGGGGTAACTGCCTATACCAATGGGGAAGAGAGAGGGGGGGGGTAACTGCCTATACCTATGGGGAAGAGAGAGGGGGGGGGGTAACTGCCTATACCTATGGGGAAGAGAGGGGGGGGGGTAACTGCCTATACCTATGGGGAAGAGAGAGGGGGGGGTAACTGCCTATACCTATGGGGAAGAGAGAGGGGGGGGTAACTGCCTATACCTATGGGGAAGGGGGGGGTAACTGCCTATACCTATGGGGAAGAGAGAGGGGGGGGTAACTGCCTATACCTATGGGGAAGAGAGAGGGGGGGTAACTGCCTATACCTATGGGGAAGAGAGAGGGGGGGGGGTAACTGCCTATACCTATGGGGAAGAGAGAGGGGGGGTAACTGCCTATACCTATGGGGAAGAGAGAGGGGGGGGTAACTGCCTATACCTATGGGGAAGAGAGAGGGGGGTAACTGCCTATACCTATGGGGAAGAGAGGGGGGGGTAACTGCCTATACCTATGGGGAAGAGAGAGGGGGGGTAACTGCCTATATCTATGGGGAAGAGAGAGGGGGGGGTAACTACCTATACCTATGGGGAATAGAGAGGGGGGGGTAACTACCTATACCTATTGGGAAGAGAGAGGGGGGGTAACTACCTATACCTATGGGGAAGAGAGAGGGGGGGGGTAACTACCTATACCTATGGGGAAGAGAGAGGGGGGGGGTAACTGCCTATACCTATGGGGAAGAGAGAGGGGGGGTAACTGCCTATACCTATGGGGAAGAGAGAGGGGGTAACTGTCTATACCTATGGGGAAGAGAGGGGGGTAACTGCCTATACCTATGGGGAAGAGAGAGGGGGGTAACTGCCTATACCTATGGGGAAGAGGGGGGAGGTAACTGCCTATACCTATGGGGTAGAGAGGGGAGGTAACTGCCTATACCTATGGGGAAGAGAGGGGAGGTAACTGCCTATACCTATGGGGAAGAGAGAGGGGGGGGTAACTGCCTATACCTATGGGGAAGAGAGAGGGGGGGGGGTAACTGCCTATACCTATGGGGAAGAGAGAGGGGGGGTAACTGCCTATACCTATGGGGAAAAGAGAGGGGGGGCAACTGCCTTTACCTATGGGGAAGAGAGAGGGGGGGTAACTGCCTATACCTATGGGGAAGAGAGAGGGGGGGGGGTAACTGCCTATACCTATGGGGAAGAGAGAGGGGGGGGGTAACTGCCTATACCTATGGGGAAGAGAGAGGGGGGGGTAACTGCCTATACCTATGGGGAAGAGAGAGGGGGGGGTAACTGCCTATACCTATGGGGAAGAGAGAGGGGGGGGTAACTGCCTATACCTATGGGGAAGAGAGAGGGGTGGGGTAACTGCCTATACCTATGGGGAAGAGAGAGGGGGGGGGGTAACTGCCTATACCTATGGGGAAGAGAGGGGAGGTAACTGCCTATACCTATGGGGAAGAGAGAGGGGGGGGGTAACTGCCTATACCTATGGGGAAAAGAGAGGGGGGGGCAACTGCCTATACCTATGGGGAAGAGAGAGGGGGGGGTAACTGCCTATACCTATGGGGAAGAGAGAGGGGGGGTAACTGCCTATACCTATGGGGAAGAGAGAGGGGGGGGTAACTGCCTATACCTATGGGGAAGAGAGAGGGGGGGGGTAACTGCCTATACCTATGGGGAAGAGAGGGGGTGACTTTGCCTATAGGGAACGGGGGAGGGGGTGTAACTGCCTATACTTATTGGGGGGGCTACCTAACTTATACCTGGATGCCTAACTACTTACCTACATACCAGGCTATCTAACTATGTACCTGGCCTTCATACATGGCTGCCTAACTACCTAGCTAGCCCCCTACCTACCTGGCTTGTCACCTACCTACATATCCGGCTTCCTGATCTACCTACCTGGTTACCTATTTACCTGGCTGCCTACCTACCTTCCCAAGGAGGGCATTATTACAGTTTGTGGGCATATACATGGGAAGATTGTGTAGAGGAGGGGAGGGCACTGAATATATGCAGAGTCTGACATGTTTTTCCTGCAGATGTTAAGAGATCCACATGGCGGTCTTATCCGGACGGAGAAGAAAAGGAAAGAGGACGCCGCTGATCAGAAAAGACGTAATTGTGAGTCCCAAAATGTAACTGTAATCACTTATATGGTATACGCATCCTGTGTACATCTGTTATCTACTGCCATATGGTCCTGTATATAATCACTTATATTGTATACAGATCCTGTGTACAGCTGATATCTACCGCCATATGGTCCTGTCTATAATCACTTATATTGTATACAGATCCTTTATAGTATACTGGTCTGTGTATAGTGGTTTTATTCAGTACAACATTTTCCGTTTTCCACCTACAGAGCTATATGAGGGCTTTATCGGTATCAATTTGGTTTTGATGATTTTTTCATCCTATTTTTTGTTGTTGGTAGTGCGTATACAGAGGAGCTGTTACAATGTTTGCATTTGCACTATTTGGTGAGGTTGTCAAATGTATTTATATTATATTTGTATTTGCTGGGTATCCCCTTAAATTCATTGCCTGTTAAATAAATGTTATTTACAATTGTAAGTTTTATTCTCTAAATGTTATTTTTTTGTGCGATATAGGAAAGTTCCCCCCGCATATATTTGTATCCATCCTATCCCCCATGCCATTTCTTTACCCCCCTCCCATCCCCCATGCCATTTCTTTACCCCCTCCCATCCCCCATCCCCTGATCCCTCGTCCTCTATGCAATCGGCCCCTCACCCTTTTTTAGCTCCACCCCCACATAGCCACACCCACGACCGGTATTTTTCTGAGGGAAAGGTGGCAACCCTACCTGTGTGTGATGTTGCAGCTGCAGAGCAAACAGGTCCAGACACTGCTGACAGACTGACACAGTGACTTGTCAGGACTCAGGTAGCCTGCGCTCCAGCCAGCCACAGCGGCCCACAGGGCAGCGGCCTCCCGGATTTTGCCGGTATCCCGGTAAGCCAGTCCGGCCCTGGCTAAAACCTTTACATCAGCGTATAGAGCAAGAGAATATTCGATCCACCAGTATATCTCGTGCAATACCCAAAATGTTATATATTATGCGACATGTGGGTGCTCAAAGATTTATGTAGGTCTGACATCTAGGCAATTAAAGATACGCACCCGGGAACATGTACGAGATATACTGGTGGCAAAGAGTGCTCAGGATTTTACAGTGCTAAAAACTCTACCTAGGCACTTCAGATCTGACCATAATTGTGATCCCTCAAGCTTACAAGTGAGAGGGATCGAAAGAGTAAACCTGGGAATTAGAGGAGGAAACTACAAAAAAGTGTTGGCACAGAAAGAGTGTCGCTGGATAGTGCAATTAGGCCTAAACTGAACAGTTATCATTTGCTGCATTTCCATAAGAGTTATGTCCATTAGTAATTTTAACTGTGTGTCTTATTCCATTATTTACAGTTTTAGAGTTAAGTCCTTTTATTATGTGATGAACATGAATATATCCAGCAGGATCAGGGAAAAGAAGCTATGGCAATAAAGCTTATGTATTTAGATTAAATAGATGGATGAATTTGGAAATTTGAGTCGCTACACCCCTTGTTTCCTTTCCCCCTTTTTTTTTTATTTTTTATTTTTTGTCACGTAATATTTGTGTTTGGTGTGAGATTTGCAGTAATATAACGAATTGTTAATATATGTTTTAATTTTAATTATTATATTCATGGTAGTCACTTATTATGAATTGATGTATTTTTAGTAAATTTATGTAAAGAAATATAAGTATGGACACTATTTATTTAAATATTTTTGTACTAAATAGTTGAGATTTTATCACACATTTTTAGGGTGTTTGGGTAATATACAAGTATAAAGGAAACATCCTCCTATAATGGGGAAATGGTTGTCAAATAAGATAATTTATTTTTATTTTTTTTATTTATTAATAATATTTTTAGTATGTAGTCACTGTAGTCATTTTATGTATAGGTATGTATTTTTATTATATTTAGTAATATATGAAATTATTATTTATAGGGATAAGTATGAAATTATTGAGAATTTATGTATTAATGTACTTGAGTAATAACATTGGCATAAAAAGCACAATATTAATGGCACTTTGTTTGTGAATATTGCACTTTAAGTAATATTGTAATAATAATATTATGGTATAACAGTAATTGTCATATCTATCCATAATTTTGAAACACACTAGTATGCATCACATTGGTGTCCAAATAAGTCGAGGTATAGCGTTCTCTAGTATTTTTCTATATTATAACAATGAGTTACCAAGACGCCCATATTATCTTTGCCTAGTTTTTATCTAAATCCGTGATTTGTCTTAGTGCACCGGCGCAGTGGTCTCCTCCTTATGGCCCTGCCTCGTCCGGTGCTGAGTTCTGGGATGCGTGCGCTCTGTACTTCGGTCTTGGCGTGTGCGTCTCGGAGGTGCCGGAAATAGGGCAGTGAGTGGTGGACGGGAGCACTGCGCCTGCGCCAAAACGAGACCAATCACATGACGTTTCATATCCGGTCTGCCGGATATACAGTACAGACCAAAAGTTTGGACACACCTTCTCATTCAAAGAGTTTTCTTTATTTTCATGACTATGAAAATTGTAAATTCACACTGAAGGCATCAAAACTATGAATTAACACGTGTGGAATTATATATATAGCAAAAAAGTGTGAAACAACTGAAAATATGTCATATTCTAGGTGGAAAGTTTCCCCAAGTGCAGTCACAAAAACCATCAAGAGCCACAAAGAAACTGGCTCACATGCGGACCGCCCCAGGAAAGGAAGACCAAGAGTCACCTCTGCTGCGGAGGATAAGTTCATCCAAGTCACCAGCCTCAGAAATCGCAGGTTAACAGCAGCTCAGATTAGAGACCAGGTCAATGCCACACAGAGTTCTAGCAGCAGACACGTCTCTAGAACAACTGTTAAGAGGAGACTGTGTGAATCAGGCCTTAAAGGGGTATTCCAGGAAAAAACTTTTTTTTATATATCAACTGGCTCCAGAAAGTTAAACAGATTTGTAAATTACTTCTATTAAAAAAAAATCTTAATCCTTTCAGTACTTATGAGCTTCTGAAGTTAAAGGGGTACTCCGGTGAAAACCTTTTTTCTTGTAAATCAACTGGTGACAGAAAGTTAAACAGATTTGTAAATTACTTCTATTAAAAAATCTTAATCCTTCCTGTACTTATTAGCTGCTGAATACTACAGAGGAAATTATTTTCTTTTTGGAATTCTCTCTGATGACATCACGAACACAGTGCTCTTTGCTGACGTCATTATAATAATAATAACTCTTTATTTATTGTTGTCCTTAGTGGGATTTGAACCCAAGGCCCCAGCACAGCAAGGCAGCAGTGCTAACCACTGAGCCACCATGCTGCCCTTAGCATACATCTGCTATGCACGGTTGCTAAAATGGACAGAGATGTCAGCAGAGAGCACTGTGCTTGTGATGTCATCAGTGTTCCAAAAAGAAAGGAATTTCCTCTGTAGCATTCAGCAGCTAATAAGTACAGGAAGGATTAAGATTTTTTAATAGAAGTAATTTACAAATATGTTTAACTTTCTGGGACCAGTTGATTTAAAAGAAAAAAGGTTTTCACCGGAGTACCCCTTTAAGGTTGTTCTTTTCTGTCTAAATCCTCTCTGATGACACCTGTCTCGGGAAAAGCCCAGTTTAGAAGCAAATCCCCATAGCAAACCTCTTCTAAACTGGGTGTTTCCTGAGACAGGTGTCATCAGAGAGGATTTACACAGAAAAGAACAACCTTAACTTCAGAAGCTCATAAGTACTGAAAGGATTAAGATTTTTTTTATAGAAGTAATTTACAAATCTGTTTAACTTTCTGAAGCCAGTTGATATATATAAAAAAGTTTTTTACTGGAATACCCCTTTAAAGGAGAACTCCGGAGTATAAAAATTGTCCCCCATACTGCCGGCAGTAAAAAAATTAAGATATACATACCTTCTTCCGCTCCCCCGGGGCCTCCGGTAACCGGCTCCGGTCTCCACCGCGATCCTCTTCCTGGTTGCCGGTGGTCGGAGAATCATACTGTGCTCAGCCAATCACCAGCCGCAGCGAAGTCCGATTCGGCCAGCGATAGGCTGAGCGGCAGTGTGAGAACGCTTCAGGACACAAAATTCTTCACTACACCGGCACCTGCTCCCGGGCTGAAAACGTCACACTGCCGCTCAGCCTATCGCCGGCCGAATCGGGACTTCACTGCGGCTGGTGATTGGCTGAGTGCAGTAAGACTCTCCGACCATCGGCAACCAGGAAAAGGATCGTGGCGGAGACCGGAGCCGGTTACCGGAGGCCCCGGGGGAGTGAAGGAAGATATGTACATCTTTATTTTTTTACTGCCGGCAGTATGGGGGACAATTTTTATATTCCGGAGTTCTACTTTAATGGTAGAATATCAGCTAGGAAACCACTGCTAAGGACAAGCAACAAGCAGAAGAGACTTGTTTTGGCTAAAGAACACAAAGAATGGACATTAGAGCAGTGGAAATCTGTGCTTTGGTCTGATGAGTCCAAATTTGAGATCTTTGGTTCCAACCACCGTGTCTTTATGCGATGCAGAAAAGGTGAACGGATGGACTCTACATGCCTGGTTCCCACCGTGAAGCATGGAGGAGGAGGTGTGATGGTTCGGGGGTGCTTTGCTGGTGATTGGGGATTTATTCAAAACTGAAGGCATACTGAACCAGCATGTCTACCACAGCATCTTGCAGCGGCATGCTATTCCATCCGGTTTGCGTTTAGTTGGACCATCATTTATTTTTCAACAGGACAATGACCCCAAACACACCTCCAGGCTGTGTAAGGGCTATTTGACCAAGAAGGAGAGTGATGGGGTGCTGCACCAGATGACCTGGCCTCCACAGTCACCGGACCTGAACCCAATGAAGGCAAAAGGGCCAACAAGTGCTAAGCATCTCTGGGAACTCCTTCAAGACTGTTGGAAGACCATTTCAGGTGACTACCTCTTGAAGCTCAATAAGAGAATGAGTGTGCAAAGCAGTAATCAAAGCAAAAGGTGGCTAGAACCTAGAATATGACATATTTTCAGTTGTTTCACACTTTTTTGTTATGTCTATAATTCCACATGTGTTAATTCATAGTTTCGATGCCTTCAGTGTGAATCTACAATTTTCATAGTCATGGAAATAAAGAAAACTCTGAATGAGAAGGTGTGTCCAAACTTTGGTCTGTACTGTATAAGAGCCCTGTGTTAGAGAGCAAGTAGATGGCGGCCCCTTGAGAAAGTGGGACAACGAAACGGCGTTGGGGCACAGAGGCTAACATTACCATGGGTAGGCATATTTGCACTCAGTGATTAATCTTTATTCTGCATCTCTTGAGCACCTTATACAGTAACACTGGGAGTTTGGATGACCTGTTTAGGCACCCAGTGTATCTAGTCTGAGCACTGTATTTTGATGCATGCTAGTTGTGGTTACAGCCGGTTATATGTACACAATTCAGATCTAGTTTTCATGGTATATTTCTCTATGAGGCATAGGTGCAATATTGAATGAGTGCAGTGTTAGTATATATTACAATTACAATTCCTCTGCGGCAATCCGGAGATTATCTTTGCTTTACATCTTGTTCTAAATGTTGAGAATCAAGATTAATTCTAATAAAGGTATATGAATTTTATTCAAGTGGTCTCTTTTGTGTTTTCTTGGTGTACAAATATTCTTGGAGTTCCCATTGGTGATTAATATAGGATCATGTTAGACACTATTATTGAAGGATGATGTTAGGTAACAAAAAGTGTCAGTTCGGATTTTATTCTGTATATAAGTTAATTAACTCGAGAATGCAAATATGATGTATGTTATAGATATGACTTTAGATTGATACAAAGACTAGGGACTGTGCGCTAAAGCTCAGTATACTATAGGACTCTCGTTCAGCCAACAGCTATTTCTCTCTCCCTTTTTGCCCCTACAAATATGCTTCTTTCCCCCAACATCTGCTTGCAGGGTAGAGTCTGGGGGGGGGGGGGTGGTACTATACACAGGGTAAAGTCTGGAGGTCAAAATACACAGGGTAGAGTCTGGAGGCCATCATGCACAGGGTAGAGTCTGGGGGCCACTATACACAGGGTAAAGTCTGGAGGTCAAAATACACAGGGTAAAGTCTGGAGGCCACAATGCACAGGGTAGAGTCTGAAGGCCACCATGCACAGGGTAGAGTCTGGAGGCCACCATACACAGAGTAGAGTCTGGAGGCCACTATACATAGGGTAAAGTCAGGAGGCCACAATGCACAGGGTAGAGTCTGGAGGCCACCATGCACAGGGTAGAGTCCTGAGGCCACCATACACATGGTAGAGTCCTGAGGCCAACATATACAGAGTAGAGTCTGGAAGCCACTATACATAGAGAAGAGTTTGGAGGCCACCATACATGGGGTAGAGTCCTGAGGCCCCCATACACAGGGTAGAGTCCTGAGGCCACCATACACAGGGTAGAGTCCTGAGGCCACCATATACAGGGTAGAGTCCTGAGGCCACCATATACAGGGTAGAGTCCTGAGGCCACCATATACAGGGTAGAGTCCTGAGGCCACCATATACAGGGTAGAGTCTTGAGGCCACTATACACAGGGGTATGTCTTGAGGCCACTATACACAAAGTAGAGTCTGGAGGCCACCATACACTTTAGATGGTTGGCCAGTAACATTTGTGGATTCCACCGATAGTTTTATACTGTGGTTGGGTACATAGGAGGACAGGATTCTGATGTTTTACTCTCCATCTAGAAAGAATCTCCATCTCCTGCCTTGGCCATAATGTTCCATACTGCTGTTGCTGGGTCTCCTAACCTGCAAAGGATAAACTATAATAAAAAAAACTAAAACCTTGAAGAAGACTTCAGTGTAATACAGGACATTATAGGGCATTCTGGGTACTTTCAATTTGGACTGAATCAAATCTGGCAGCCAATTTTAATTAAATGTACCAAAAATAGTCTCTCTAGTAATTTGTAAATTAGCCTGTAATAAATTGTGGCTATTGATTGAAAGATGCTTCAAGAGAAGGACCAGGGGACCCACAATGCATCACTGTGGGATCGAAGAGGTGAAAAACCCTTTTTAAAAAAAATAAAAACAGAAAACTAGTGCTGGACTAACCATTTGCCAGAAAAGTTTAGATGCTGTTATTAAAGCATAAGGGGGTCATACCAGACACAAAAAGCAAAGGTTCACAGATATGTGATATAACATTTTTGTCCTCAATACATTAATGAAAAAGTCTCATATTTTTGACTTATTTGTTGGCGTCAGTTCTCCTCATCTACTTTTAGGACTTTAAAAAATCAAGTTGTAGTTTTAGGTCAAATTTATGCAAAAATGTAAAATAAAATTCTGAAGGATTCACAAAGGACCTGAAGGACCCCCCTCAGGTACCAGGCCTGAATTCCTACCTCTGTATCTATGAACCTGACATTTGGCAATGACATATTATGAAGAGCAACTGACAGCCACGCCCCTCGGGATGTCACACCCCATCAAGAGGTGTGTGGCCATAAGATGTCTAGGGGCAGAGTACCCCTTGAAAGGGTTACTCCGGTAGGGGAAAAAAATGTTCTTAAATCAACTGGTGCCAGAAAGTTCTACAGATTTGTAAGATACTTCTACTTAAAAATCTTAATCTTTCCATTACTTATCAGCTGCTGTATGCTCAAGAGGAAGTTGTGTAGTTCTTTCCAGTCTGACCACAGTGCTCTCTGCTAACACCTCTGTCCATGTCAGAAACTTTCCAGAGCAGTAGAGGTTTGCTCCTACTCTGGACAGTTCCTGACACAGACAGAGGTGTCAACAGAGAGCACTGTGTTCAGACTGGAAAGAACTACACAACTTCCTCTGGAGCATACAACAGCTGATAAGTACTGGAAGGATTCATGTTTTTAAATAGAAGTAGTTTGCAAATAATTTATAACTTTATGACTTTCTGGCACCAGTTGATTGTAATTTTTTTTTCCTTCCGGAGTACCCCTTTAAACTGTGTCAATCAATTAAGTTCAATAGGCCCAATAATTATTGTTATAGATGCTGGTTATTGTTGCATAAAATGCCCATATATCTGTTTACATGTACTGTTTTCTGTAGTCAGCCAAAACCATTCATAGCAATCGTACATGTAGCTTCATGCAAAGTAAATATCTTATGGTAATTGGCAGATGAACTATATTATTCCCGTATAGTAAATGACAGTACAAAAGACGTCATCCATGGTGCGCAGCCAACAGTGCCTGACTGCTAGACCCTGAGTCAGACATCAGTCGGCCAATTGCATAGTCTGTGCTATAAGTTTAATTTCTCCTGGGTAATATCTGCTAGGATGAATGGGGTTGGAAATCTGTAATCTATATTAACTGCATTTCCTGTGTGCTGAACGAGACCAGCTGACACTATACTTGTTTGTAGTTCTACTTAATATCAATTATTTATGGTGTTTGCAGCACAAGGCCTTTAAATGATCTGTTAGTAATGTTTAAGCTATTCTGGTTAAGTGCGGTGCTGCCGACATTAGCCTCACCCATGAATCTGATTCTTTGTAGATGATACATAACTGCAAATAAACAAGAAAATGAGTTAATTAAGGTGTAAAGGATTTATAATGCACTCTACGTTAAAGGGGTACTCCGCTGCTAGATATCAAAGGATAGGGGATAAGCTATCTGTTCGTGGGGGTCCCGCTGCTGGGGCTTCTCACAATCTCCCACAGAACCGAGTGTTCTAAACAAACCCCGGGTCCTGTGACAGTGGTCATGACGTCCCGACCCCTCTTACTGAGGCGGGACATCACTGCAGCCTGTTTTGATACATCACTCACAAGAGGATCCCTCCAAGGAACAGCACAGGAATCAAACCTGCGCTCACAGACTTCAGTTTCAAAATGTTCTTTATTTCCCAGCATGCAACACGTTTCGCTGGATAACCAGCTTCATCAGGCAATGCCTGATGAAGCTGGTTATCCAGCGAAACGCATTGCATGTCGGGAAATAAAGAACATTTTGCAATTGAAGTCTGTGAGCGCTGGTTTGATTCCTGTGCTGTTCCTTGGAGGGATCCTCTTGTGAGTGCTTTACCTGTGTTGCCAGGAACGGCTGCCTAACTTCACCCGTCGAGGGTTAATTTTCTACAGCCTACACCATAGTTGTACTTGGTCGTAGTACAACTCACTTCGGTGAGCAGTTTTGCTTCTAAACATTATATTGGATTTTACGTTATCACACTAGGAGCGCTTTCCCTTTTGTCTTTTGTTGCTGTTTTGATACATGGGCAATACCTTTAAAATGATTGGGAAGTGAAGAGAAGGAGAGCAACACTTGGATAAATATATTGCATTATATATAGCTTTAAATGTGTTGTCAATTGCCCAGAAAATAGTATAACAATATTTAGTACAGAGCACGTTCATGGTATCAATTTTGTACAACAAATGATATCGTAATGACTTTGAAAAAGTTTTTGGAAAACTAAAAGTTCCAGAAGAGGTTATATATGTCTCTTCATGCATTTAGGGACACGGCCAGGGATGGCAGAAGAAAAAAAGTGTCATTAATATGCTGTAAACTAGACAGGAACTTCAAGTGGTGTGAAGATTTTATTCCAAAATCATGACAAGGTTGTATCAGCCTGTGGCTTATTACAATGCTCTCTAGAATTACAAGAATAATTACCAATATATAGAAGGATCCGTCACTTTCTGTCACGGTGATTATGCCCGGAACATCTTACCTAGTCTGACAGGTTGAATAATTAGATCTGTGAGATAGATCTAATGAAGTACCATGCACTAGACAAGCATACGACTCTTATTTTGCTTGCTGTATGGTATCCATCATGCTTTTGTTGCCTTAAGGCATGAAATAACTGGTTGACATTTTCGGCATATCTAGAAAGATTATTGGATATTCCATTCATTTACACTAGACTGTCAAGCTGGCAAATGCATTACTGTTCTACACAGTCTATAAGTAGGAGTAAAACATGTGGAATATTCAAATTCCAATTAGGGAGACATAGTCAATAAATGATAACACCACTAGAAAATATAATTTAAAGAAATCTACAGTTAAGGAACATTACACACAAAATAAGACATAAAGAAACATTCTTGTAACAACTTGTAAATTGAATTCCAAATGCAAATCCACAACAGTTTACAGCACAATACATATGGATGTAGTTTTTAAAAACCCATCCACATGCATTAGAACAAATTTCAAATTCACAGCACAATTATTCTGTCACTGCAGGTTTCAGTGAGTCCATTGGGAATACACATATCATTTAACACTTTGGCAAATCATTTACTCCCCATGGCTCCTGACACTCACTGCCTGAGTGTCTTTGTGCCTAATATATGTCCTCTTCCTTAATTGACTATGCTCTGTTTCTAATTCTCTGCAGAACCCCCTCTTTGGTACAGTTCATCAAAGCATTTGGCCACATGGAGACATAAACCACACCAAGTATATAGTATAATTGCTAATAACAAACGACTTTGCAATTTAACAGGTGTTTTAGCCACAAAACCAAGAGATCATTAACAAATATTTTTATTGCTAGCCCAGCCTTCCTCCAGAAGGAAGTCAGAGTCTGTGTAGAGCTATCTAAGTTTGAGTAGATAAGAATTCTGAGGAGATAAGTGCAGCCAGTGAGGAGAAGTTGTGCAAGGACCTCACTGCTTTGGAGTATATCCGGCTTTTGACTCGGACTGAAAGCCATGGTTTGCTGCTGTTTTCAGTCTGGATCAACAGCCAGATAAGGTTAGAAAATAAGTGGACCCGGGTCACTAGCTGACACCATTAGGCACACGGATGAAGCAGAGATACAGCAGCTGGCGGTTTTGAAACTCTCCCACCAGATGTGCCTGCTGGATGCACAAATCCTGGTGTACAAGCACCCTTAGAAAAGCTGACTTCTGAAAGGCTAGAGAAAGAGTTACAGAACAAACCAGATTTAAATTTACTGGGAAAACTGAAAACCTAAAAAAAAAAAAACCCTGTCTGAATCTTGTTAAAGACAATGTCTCTGACTTAACAGTACACATTTTTACCAATTTGCTGAGTTATCATTTTGTACATGTCTCTGGCTAGTTACGTGCATGCTACCATCAAAGGCATCCTAATCAACACCTGCCAGGAGACATCTAGGAGACTACTACCACCACCATTATCCTCTTCACTGCACCGGTCCAAGCAGTGTGGAAGTTCTGGAGGAAAAACTCTAGCCATGACCACAGTAAACCCTACTACAACCAAACCATTACCAGACCATGACATTTGAGGGTTACACACTTTTTTTTATTTTACTGTAATTTTTATTGAAAAGTTTGCATACTTACAAATTGAAACAACAATAAAAACAGCGCAAATGTCACAAGGGCCAGGGCCCATTAACAACCAAAGCTATACAACCAATCATATTAGCAAGTGATTAGATCCGGACAGGCCAGTACAGTGACAGCAACGGTCCACTGACCTCCAAGACCAAAATGATCGGCAGCCATTAGAGAAAATAACGAGAACCAATGAGAGCACATCTAAACGGCAGCTAATATAGGACAAGGTCCAAGGCCACAAACAAGGGAAGGGAGGGGAGCACACACCGGGGAAAGCACAAGACCAACAAAAGTGACAGTACAACACACATCGAGGTAGATAGGAAAGATTGAAAGGAGAGAGAGAGAGAGGAAAGAGCAAGAGAAAAGAGAGTATCAAGGTGGTTGTCTATCAGAGAAACGGTCCAGGGCTCCCAGACCAAGTGAAACAAAGGGACAGAGTTATTCAGGGAAGCTGTTAAAGATTCCAGAGAAGAAATCTCCTGTATAAGAGGTCAGATTCAGCAGGGGGGGAGAGTCCTCTTCCAGCATTTAGCAATGAGTGTTTTAGCAGCTAAGACTATGTGCAGAAAGAGCTTAAATAGCTTCTTAGACATCACGGGGTGAGAGGGCTGGAGAAGATAGACAAGAGGGTCGAGAGGGAACGACACTCCCAGTACATCAGACAGTAACCACCGCACTTTGTGCCAGGGGACAGGACCAAAATATGTGAAATACCATACCCAAACCAACCCCACAATGCCAGCATTGGGGGGGGGGGGATGTCAGGGTTCAGACTATTTAACAGCTCGGGTGTATGGTACCATCCCATAAGTAGTTTGTATTGAGTTTCCTTATGGGCCGTACAAATAGATGCCTTAGAGGCCCTCTCCCAGATAACCCTCCATTGAGGGAGAGTAATGGTAGTGTTTAGAGTATCTTCCCAACGACCCATATAACGATGCGACACCGGGACACCCACAGGAGGTTAGAGAAGTAAAGAGTAGATGTCAGAGAGAAGGCCCCTTGTCTAAGGCCCACCACGGCACAATCTCTCAAACCCAGTAGGCATAGAGACCACAGAGGAGCCAGTGATAGAAGACAGAAAATGTTGCAGCTGCAAATAATGAAAGTGTTCAGACGAGGGGAGATCCCAGTGATTGAGAAAAGGGAAGAAAGGAGCGAGAGAGAGGATCTACAACATCCGCCCAGCAGAAAAGGCCTCTAGACCCCGAGGGTTACAACTCTTATTTTCCACCTAAACTTCTCATTGACCCATGTGCTTACATATTTATTTTGTCATTAGCACAAAAACTGACTTTTATTAAGATATCTAACAGTTAAACGGTCATAATAAACAACTTCCCTCCATGTGATTCCTAACATATTTATAAATTACTTTTAACAAAAATGATTCCTTACAGCAGAAAAACAAATCTACAGTCTTGGCCACTGGGTGTCTCTCTTCTCTGCAATCTGTTCACTGTCAGTTGTTAGGGGAATTCTGTCTCTAGCAAGAGAGATAGACAAGAACAGAACACAGAAATTGTGGGTTGTGCTTGCTATGTGTTATGTGCAGCATAATTTCCCTGCACAGTGCCACCCTGTTGAGTCCAGGGTACTTTCACTACCAGTATGTCATGTCATAGCAAAGAGGAATAAGTAATGTGCCATGATTGGCTAGAGAAGCAAGGGAGGAAGTATCTAGTCCCACCCGTTAAAATGTATAGAATGAGAAACTGCTGTAAACCTGTGTACCATGGAGTGGCACAATAAGAGCAGTAAGAACACTAAAATCACTTTGTTACTACTCTGAAGGGTTATAAGCAATAAAAAGAGAAGAATGAAGATTTGCTAAATTATTATATTTGTAAAAACATTTAACTTGAGGGTCCTACAAGTTCAACTACTTTAGTTTAGATGGGAATTCCCCTTTAACCCCTTAATGGGGTAGTCCAGTGCTAAAAAACTTATCCCCTATCCTAAGGATAGGGGATAAATTTCAGATCACGGGGGGTCCGCTGGCCAGATAGCAGGTGTCGACCACCGCAGGAAGCGAGGGCCGACACCCCCCCTAAATACATCGCTATAGCAGAGCCGGAGTTGTCGAAGTTGTATTGAGGGGGCGTGTCAACCGCCGCTTCGTGCGGTGGTCAACACGCCCCCTTCCCGCGGACTGCATGGGCCCCGTACAGGAGATTGCGGGGGGCCCCAGCACTGGATATCTCCTTTAAGGACCAAGCCTATTTTGACCTTAAGGACAGAGCATTTTTTGCACATCTGACCACTATCACTATAAGCATTAATAACTGTGGGATGCTTTTACTTATGAATTTGATTCCAAGATTGTTTTTCCGTGACATATTCTACTTTATCATAGTGAAAAATTCAAAAATGTCATGAAAAATTTGAAAATGTTGCATTTTTCGAACTTTGAAGCTCCAAATAAATGATATATTGATTCGCATATACAATAGTTCTACTTCATGTTTGCATCATAAAATTGATGAGTTTTTACTTTTGGAAGACATCAGAGGGCTTCAAAGTTCAGCAGAAATTTTGAAATTTTTCACAAAATTTTCAAACTCACTATTTTTCAGGGACCAGTTTAGTTTTGAAGTGGATTTGAAGGGTCTTCATATTAGAAATACCCCATAAATGACCCCATTATAAAAACTTCATCCCTCAAAGTATTCAAAATGACATTCAGAATGTTTGTTAACCCTTTAGGTGTTTCACAGGAATAGCAGCAAAGTGAAGGAGGAAATTCTAAATCTCAATTTTTTACACTAACATGTTCTTGTAGACCCAATTTTTTAATTTTTACAAGGGATAAAAGGAGAAAATGCCCCCAAAATGTGTAACCCAATTTCTCTCGAGTAAGGAAATACCTCATATGTGAAAGTTAAGTGCTCTTTGGGTGCACTAGAGGGCTCAGAAGCGAAGGAGCGATAATGGGATTTTGGAGAGTGAATTCTCCAGAAATGGTTTTTAGGGGGCATGTCGCACTTAGGAAGCCCCTGTGGTTCCATAACAGCAAAAAAAAAAACACATGGCACGTAACAAGGGGTACAGTGAGCCTTAACACCCCACAGGTGTTTGACGACTTGTCGTTAAAGTCGGATGTGTAAATTAAATTTCTTTTCCTTTCACTAAAATGCAGTTTTTCTCCATTTACCATATTTACAAGAGGTAATAGGAGAAAATGCCCCCCCAAAATTTGTAACCCCATTCCTTCTGAGTACTGAAATATCCCAAATGTGGATGTCAAGTGCACTGCGGGTGAACTACAATGCTCAGAAGAGAAGGAGTCACATTTGGCTTTTTGAAAGCAAATTTTGCTGAAATGTGTTTTTTTTTTTTTTTTTTGAGGGGGGGGGGGGCATGTTGCATTTAGGAAGTCCCTATGGTTCCATAACAGCAACTAATAACTATAATAATAACTAATCTATATATATAAAACTCAACGTGTGTATGTGTGTGTGTGTGTGTATGTTCCAGCATCACGTCCAAACGGCTAAAGATATTAACATTAAACTTGGCCACATGTTACTTATATGTCAGCAACAAACATAGGATAGGTGATTTAACCCTTACTTACCCCCATTGGCCAGGGGGGGGGGTTATGTTTAAAGCCACATACAAGTCAATGGGAAATATATGTTGCTGCATAACTTCCAAATGGCTGGAGATATTTCGATAAAACTTGGTCGCATGTTACTTATATGTCCACTTAAAATATAGGATAGTTAATTTAACCCTTAACTACCCCCATTTGTGAGTGTCAGGGTTTTTGTTTAAAGTCCCATGCAAATCAATGGGAAATGTATGTTCTCACATAACTTCCGTACGGCTGGAGATATTTCAATACCTGATACACATATTATGGGTCGGGATAGGAGGACGGGATAGGAGGTCGGGATAGGAGGACAGGATAGGAGGATGGGATAGGAGGTCGTGATAGGAGGTCGAGATAGGAGGACGGGATATGAGGACGGGATAGGAGGACGGGATAGGAGGACGGGATAGGAAGACGGGATAGGAGGTCGAGATAGGAGGTTGGGATAGATGGACTGGATAGGAGGATGGGATAGGAGGTCGGGATAGGAGGTCGGGAAAGGAGGTCAGGATAGGAGGTCGAGATAGGAGGATGGGATAGGGGGACGGGATAGGAAGACGAGATAGGAGAACGGGATAGGTGGTCGGGATAGGAGGACGATATAGGAGGACGGGATAGGAGGTCGAGATAGGAGGACGAGATAGGAGGACCGGATAGGAGGTCGAGATAGGAGGTAGGGATAGGAGGTCGGGATAAGAGGTCAGGAAAGGAGGTCGAGATAGGAGGACGGGATAGGAGGACGGTATAGGAGGTCGAGATAGGAGGTCGAGATAGGAGGACGGGATAGGAGGTCGGGATAGGCGGTTGTGATAGGAGGTCGAGATAGGAGGACGGGATAGGAGGTCGGGATAGGAGGTCGGGATAGGAGGTCAGGATAGGAGGTCGAGATAGGAGGTCGAGATAGGAGGACGGGATAGGAGGACGGGATAGGAGTTCGGGATAGGAGGTCGGGATAGGAGGACGGGATAGGAGGATGGGATAGGAGGTCGGGATATAAGGACGGGATATGGGGTTGGGATATGACACCAACATATGAGGACGGGATATGAAGTCAAAAGCTTCCTCTGTTGATTTTCCTCCACAACAAGGATTAGGAAGGAAAAACCGGGCAACGCCGGGTACTCAGCTAGTAATATATAATAACTATTTTGGAAACTACACCCCTCAAGGCACATAACAAGGGGAACAGTGAGCCTTAAAGGGGTATTCCAGGAAAAAAACTTTTTTTTATATATCAACTGGCTCCAGAAAGTTAAACAGATTTGTAAATTACTTCTATTAAAAAATATCAATCCTTTCAGTACTTATGAGCTTCTGAAGTTAAGGTTGTTCTTTTCTGTCTAAGTGCTCTCTGATGACACGTGTCTCGGGAACCGCCCAGTTTAGAAGAAAATCCCCATAGCAAACCTCTTCTAAACTGGGCGGTTCCCGAGACACGTGTCATCAGAGAGCACTTAGACAGAAAAGAACAACCTTAACTTCAGAAGCTCATAAGTACTGGAAGGATTAAGATTTTTTAATAGAAGTAATTTACAAATCTGTTTCTGGAGCCAGTTAATATATATAAAAAAAGTTTTTTCCTGGATAACCCCTTTAACACCCCACAGGTGTTTGACGACTTTTCGTTAAAGTCGGATGTGTAAATAAAATAAAAAAATTCTCTAAAATGCAGGTTTTTTCCCCAAATTTACAATTTTTTACAAGAGGTTATAGGAGAAAATGCCCCCCAAAATTTGTAACCCCATTTTTTCTGAGTATGGAAATACCCCATGTGTGGATGTAAAGTGCTCTGCGGGCGAACTACAAAGCTCAGAAGAGAAGGAGCTTTTGGAGATGGAAGTCGGGGGCCATGTGCATTTTTCAAAGCCCCCATTCTATCAGAACAGTGAACCACCCCCCCCCCCCATATGTGACCCCATTTTGGAAACTACACCCCTCACGGAATGTAACAAGGGATGCAGTGAGCATTTACACCCCACTGGTGTTTGACAGACTTTTGGAACAGTGGGCTGTGCAAATTAACCCCTTATTACATTCTGTGAGGGGTGTAGTTTCCAAAATGGGGTCACATGTGGGGGGGGGTTCCCCTAATCTGGCACCATGGGGGCTTTGTAAATGCACATGGCCTTTAATTCCAGCCCAATTTTCTCTCCAAAAGCACTTGACGTCCACATATGGGGTATTTATATACTCAGAAGAAATGGGGGGCTTTTTCCCTATTACCCCTTGTGAAAATGAAAAATTTGGGATAACACCAGCATTTTAGTAAAAAAATTAAAAATTTTCCTTTTCAACGAAAATTCTTCAAACATCTGTTTTTTTTTGTGTTTGTGTCCGAACCTCCGTAAGGTTCGGACACAAACCACCTCAAATGTACATGGTGTTCTCATTCCTGAGCCTTGTTGTGCACCTGCAGAGCATTTTTACATCGACATATGGGGTATTTCTGTACTCAGGAGAAATTTGCGTTACAGATTTTGGGAGTCTTTTTTTCCTTTTACCTCTTGTGAAAATAAAGTATGGGGCAACACTAGCAATTTAGTTAAAATTTTTTTTTTTTTTTTTTTTTACAATAACATGCTGGGGTAGACCCCAACTTTACCTTTTCATAAGGAGAAAAAGCCCCCCAAAATTTGTTAGACAATTTCTCCCGAGTACGGAAATACCCCAAATGTGGCACTAAACTGTTGCCTTGAAATACGATAGGGCTCCAAAGTGAGAGAGCGCCATGCGCAAATTAGGGATTTGCATAAGGGTGGACATAAGGGTATTCTACGCCAGTAATTCCCAAACAGAGTGCCTCCAGCTGTTGCAAAACTCCCAGCATGCCTGGACAGTCAATGGCTGTCTGGCAGTACTGGGCGTTTTTGTTTTGCAACAGCTGGAGGCTCCGTTTTGGAAACAGTGTCATACTAGATTTTTATTGGGGGGGGAGGGAACTGTGTAGCGGTATGTGTATATGTAGTGTTTTACCCTTTATTTTGTGTTAGTGTAGTGTAGTGTAGCGTTTTTAGGGTATATTCACATGGACGGGGGTTCACAGCGAGTTTCTCGTTGGGAGTTTGAGCTGCAGAAAATTTGATGCATCTCAAACTTGCAGTGAGAAACTCGCTGTAAACCCCTGCCCGTGTGAATGTACCCCGTACATTCACATGGGGAGGGGGGGGGGGGGCAAACCTCCAGCTGTTGCAAAACTACAACTCTCAGCATGCAGTGACAGCAGAAGGGCATCCTGGGACTTGTAGTTATGTAACAGCTGGAGGCATACTACTACAACTTCCTGCATGCCCTTTGGCT
Source organism: Hyla sarda (assembly GCF_029499605.1). NCBI lineage: Eukaryota > Metazoa > Chordata > Amphibia > Anura > Hylidae > Hyla > Hyla sarda. The sequence goes on along the minus strand of NC_079191.1, from coordinate 49,031,212 downwards.
GTCCGTGTTTGCTTGGGGTTGTAGTTGTGCAACAGCTGGAGGCACACTGGTTGCAAAACACTGAGAGTTTGTTACTCAACTCAGTGTTTCCCAACCCCTGTGCCTCCAGCTGTTGAAAAACTACAACTCCCAGCATGCCCACACAGCAGAAGGGCATGCTGGGAGTTGTAGTTTTGCAACAACTGTAGGAGAACAGTTTGGAGACCACTGTGTAGTGGTGTCCACACTGTAGCCCTTCAGATGTTGCAAAACTTCAACTCCAAGCATGCCCAGACTGCCCAGGCATGCTGGAAGTTGTAGTTCGGCAACATCTAAATGGCCAGATGTTACAGAACTACAACTCCCAGCATGCCTGGACTGTCTGGGCATGCTGAGAGTTGTAGTTTTGCAACATCTGGAAGAGCAAAGATTGGAGACCACTGTCCAGTGGTCTCCAAACTGTGGCCCTCCAGATGTTGCAAAACTACAACTCTCAGCATGCCCAGACAGCCAAACGGTCCGCCGCCACTGTCTCCTCCTTTTGCCTGCCGCTGCTGCCTCCTCCACATGCCTGCTGCCGGTCCCCGCTGCCTGCGTCGGTCCCAGGTATGTGCCGTTGGTCCCCGCAACTCTTGGGGTCATCTTCCCCCGCTCTGCCCGGACTTCTAGGGACAGGCAGAGCGGGAGATCTAAACTTTAACCCCCAAGTCAGCTGAGACACTGTGATTGGTCCACAGGGACCAATCACAGTGATCGCTGACCAGGACCATTCACAGATGGTCCTGGGGGGGGCTTGCAGAAGTTGTCTCCCACTGGTAACAGGGGGACTTCTGCCTGTTAACCCGTGCGATGCCGCGCATCGCCGGGTTAACTGAATGACTTATATAAACGTCATGATGCACGAACTACCAGCATAAAATGACGTTTATATAAGTCATTCTGCGGGAAGGGGTTAATAAAGAGGTGACATTTCAAGGATAATTATTAGTCCACAACAAGAAAAAAAGAATTTAATCCAATCCATGTCACAAACAAAATGCTTTAATAAGGGATTAGCAACATTTTTCATTAAAAATGTAATTACACATCACTTATCTTAATTAGTTTTCTTATTCTAATTTTCCTTATTTATTATTTTTAAATATTGAGTTCAGTAACAAACTTTTCAGTTTAATTTTAGTCAATGTACGTTTCAGGGTAATGTTACCAAAACTGCTTCATTTTTTATCTCACTACACACAGGGCCGCTAATATTCCACAAATGAGTAAGCTCTTCCTCCCTCTCTCAGAAGGAACTCCCAGCAGTAAAGGGGTCAGTGGTGAAGACTAAGGGAATCTGTTGGATTCTGCACCATTGTTTAGATAACATCAATCCAAATGTAACATAGAGGTTCAGAGACAGGAGAAACCAATATGGATGAATAAAAATTTAGAGAGGGTAATAAATAACAAAGAAAGTGAATTAAAAATTAAAAAGCTATAGAGAAAAAAAATTAATATGTAGAAAACAGATAAAAGCAGCAAAGGTAAAGACAGAAAGAATCATTGCTAAAGAGAATAAAACTAACTCCAAAATGTTATTCAATTATGTAAATCGTAAAAAGTAAAAATGAAAGTGTTGTCCCTTTAAAAAGTAATGAGGGAGAAATTATAGAACATGGTGAGGAAAAAGAGAGTGTATTAAACACTTTCTTCTCCACTGTATTCAGGAAAATGAAATGCCAGATGAAATACAGCGAGATATAATAAACTCCCCAGTACAGATCACCTGTCTAACCCAGGAAGAAGTACAGTGCCGCTTACAAAAACATCAAAATAGACAAATCACCAGGTCCAGATGGCATTCACCCCCATGTTCTAAGGGAAATAAGTAATGTAATTGACAGACTCCTAATCTAATATTTAAGTGACAGGATCTGTTCCCTATGACTGGCACATTGCAAATGTGGTGTTAATATTGGAAAAGGGGCCAAAAAGTGACTCTGGGAACTAGGCCTGTTAGAAAACCAACAAACAGATTACATACAACGGAGGTTAAACTAAGAGATGCCAGATTTTGGAATATCTCAATGAAAATAAATGTGTGACTCCATAAAACATGGGTTTATGAGTGATCAGTCATGTGAAACTAACCTGATCAGCTTTTATGAGGAGGTGAGCTCCAGACTGGACCTGGCTGAATTGCTGAATGTTTTATATCTTGATTTTTCCCAAGAATAAGATACTGTGCCACATAAAAGGTTGGTACATAAAATGAGAATGCTTGGGCTGGGGAAAAATATGTGTAAGTGGGTAAAGAGAGGGTGGTTATTAATGGTTAATAATGATACATACTCTGATTGGGTCATTGTTATTAGTGGGGGCCACAGGGGTCAGTTTTGGGTCCTATTCTTTTTAATATATTTATTAATGACCTTATAGAGGGATTGTATAGTAGCGTGTCAATGTTTGCAGATGATACTAAGCTCAGCAAAGTGGTTAACACAATAGGGGACAGTGCACTGTGTATAAAAGATAACACAATAGAGGACAGTGCACCGTATATAGTAAATAACACAACAGAGGACATTGCACTGTGTATATTACATAACACAAAAGAGGACAGTGCACTGTTTATAGTAGATAACGTGCATTGTGGGTAAATTGTTTGAAGGACTTATAAGGGATTACATACAGGAATACATAGGGGATAATTGTATTATAAGTGATAGACAGCATGGGTTTACTAAGGATAGAAGTTGTCAAACCAATCTAATTTGCTTTTATGAAGAGGTGAGTAGAAGCCTTGACAGAGGAATGGCTGTGGATATAGTGTTTCTGGATTTTGCTAAAGCATTTGATACTGTCCCTCATAGACGTCTGACAGGTAAGTTAAGGTCTTTGGGTTTGGAAATTTTAGTTTGTAACTGGATTGAACACTGGCTCATGGATCGTACCCAGAGAGTGGTGGTCAATGATTCGTACTCTGATTGGTCCCCGGTTATTAGTGGTGTACCCCAAGGTTCAGTACTGGGCCCGCTGTTGTTTAATTTATTTATTAATGATATAGAGGATGGTATTAACAGCTCTGTTTCTATCTTTGCAGATGACACCAAGCTTTGTAGCACGGTACAGTCTATAGAGGATGTGCATAAGTTACAAGATGACTTGGATAGACTAAGTGTCTGGGCATCCACTTGGCAAATGAGGTTCAATGTGGATAAATGTAAAGGTATGCATCTGGGTACTAATAACCTGCATGCATCGTATGTCTTAGGGGGGATTAAACTGGCAGAGTCACTGGTAGAGAAGGATCTGGGTGTACTTGTAGATCACAGACTACAGAATAGCATGCAATGTCAGGCTGCTGCTTCCAAAGCCGGCAGGATATTGTCATGTATCAAAAGAGGCATGGACTCAAGGGACAGGGACATAATACTCCCCCTTTATAAAGCATTGGTACGGCCTCACCTGGAATATGCTGTTCAGTTTTGGGCACCTGTCCATAAAAGGGACACTGCGGAGTTGGAAAGGGTGCAGAGACGCGCGACTAAACTAATATGGGGAATGGAACATCTTAGCTATGAGGAGCGATTAAAGGAGTTACAATTGTTTAGTCTTGAGAAGAGACGTTTAAGGGGGGATATGATAAACGTATATAAGTATATTAATGGCCCATACAAAAAATATGGAGAAAAACTGTTCCAGGTTAAACCCCCCCAAAGGACGAGGGGGCACTCCCTCCGTCTGGAGAAGAAAAAGTTTAGTCTCAAGGGGCGACACGCCTTCTTTACCATGAGAACTGTGAACTTATGGAACAGTCTACCTCAGGAACTGGTCACAGCAGGAACAATTAACAGCTTTAAAACAGGATTAGATACATTCCTGGAACAAAATAAGATTAATGCTTATGAAGAAATATAAAATCTCATCCCTTCCCCAATATCGCGCCACACCCCTACCCCTTAATTCCCTGGTTGAACTTGATGGACATATGTCTTTTTTCGACCGTACTAACTATGTAACTATGTAACTATGTAACTATGTAATAGAGGACAGTGCACTGTGTATAGTGGATAACAAAATGAAGGACAGTGCACTGTGTATAGTAAATAACACAATAGAGGACAGTGCACTGTGTATAGTGGATAACAAAATGAAGGACAGTGCACTGTGTATAGTAAATAACACAATAGAGGAGAGTGCACTGTTACAAATGGATCTGGATAGGTTGTAGGTTTGGGCGGGGAAGTGGCAGATGAGGAGCAACATAGATAAATGTAAGGTTATGCACATGGGGAGGAAAAATCCCAGCTGGGGTTGTGTACGACTGAAATGGTAAAGCAATTTTAGTCAACAGTAAATTTAGCTGTAGTGACCAGTGACAGGCAGCTGCTACCAAGAAAATTTAAATCATGGGGTGCATCTATAGGGGCATAGATGCCCACAACAAGGAAAAAATTCTACCACTGTACAAATCACTAGTCAGACCACACATGGAATACCGTGTACAGTACTGGGCACCAGTATACAAGAAAGATATAGTGGAGCTGGAGAGGGTTCAAAGACGGGCAACCAGAGTAATACGGGGAATGGGAGGACTACAGTACCCAGAAAGATTATCAGAATTAAGGTTATTTAGTTTAGAAAAAAGTCTTGAAGTGACCTGATAACAATGTATAAGTATATCAGGAAGCAGTACAGAGATCACTCCCATCCATGATCTATTTATACACAGGACTGTATCTGTAACTTGGGACAGAAGGTTTCTACGCCAGGAAAGAAGGTTTCTACACCAGCACAGATGGGGGTTCTTTACTGTAAGAGCAGTAAAACTATGGAACTCTCTGCCACAGGAGGTTTTTATGGTGAAAACAATAAAAAAAAAAAAAGGTCAAAAGGGGCCTGAATGCATTTCTGGAGAGTAATAACGTAACAGGTTATGGATACTATATCTAAAGGGACAGAACATTGATCCAGGAATTTACAGTATTTTGATGCCATATTTGGAGTCAGGAAGGAATATGACCTCCCCCGGATCAACACAGTAGGGACACAATAGGGATATAGATTGAACTTGATGCACTATGGTCTTTTTTCAATCTTATGAACTATATAACTATCTCCAACTACCTTGGTCATGGGGATTCTGGGTCTAATGTATCAATCTGGGCCTACATGCTCCTGTAATGTAGATTTGGTACTCATATAGGCAGTAGTAATGTAAACTTTTCCATTGCCATGAACTTTTAAACGACTTACTTTTTTTCACAACAGGAAAATACTGAACTTATTTAGCTCTTATTGCATTCCCTTTTTTGTATTTTATACTTTTTTTTTAAGTCAAAATATGCCTTCTCCATGGTCCACTGAGAACTTATTTCATGTTCTCCTGCAGTGGGTGATTTTTAGGTTAGGCTTTGAACACCTATAATCACTGTATCTCTTTGATGAGTTATGCTTTTGATCAGTATCTGGTTTATTCCTTAAATATACATACATATTAAAGAATGTTTTCACACTAAAGTGAGCTAAATGGCCATTAACAGCAAAATTCTTCAATCCGGAGCTTGTGGTCTCGCTTGTTAATATAGTGTAAAATTAATCTCACAAGGCTTGGGTTGGAATGCCGTCAAGCCTCCTTCACAAATGTCAGTTGTCTGGAATTGTTTACCTTCGGTGCGCACCAGAGGGAAACAGTACAGAACTGATCCCATTTATGTGAATAGGACAGTTCATATTCATCCGGAATCTCAAGTTGGACACTGGATGGTGAAACCCGCCGCATCTTGCCGCGTTCCCCTGTCTAACATGCACAATAATTAATGTCAGGTCCTAAGCAACCAATGGCAACTGATGCACGTCTGTCATCAGTTGCGGCATCAGTTGCTGCATTTTTCGACTGAGCCAGAAACTGTACCTATATAACTCTAACCTAACAAGAGGTTTTTACACAGTGTGGACTTAGCCTTAGCCAGGATATTTAGACACATGGCTAGGACAGTGAATTGTTGTATCCTTAAATAAATGAAGGAACAAAGAAAGGAAGGAAACTGTAGCTATGACTCTATATTTGGCCAATAACTAACCTTCAGATATAACAGTTATAAAAATGTTAACCACCAGAAAAGACCAATGAACATTTTTGAGTTTGCTATTCCTTTGAATATTTTTCTTTTATACTCTCCCTGCTTGTTCTCCACTACATTCAGCTTCTAGTTTTATCCCTTCCTTTTGGTTTTCTCTATGTCATCTTTCTGGTTTCCTTTTTCATTTTCCTCTGATTGGGTGATATCATTTATATTATATATAGTGATATATATTGTTAAAGGGGTACTCCCATGGAAAACTTTTTTTTTTAAATCAACTGGTGCCAGAATGTTAAACAGATTTTTAAATCACTTCTATTAAAAAAATCTTAATCCTTCCAGTACTTTTTAGGGGCTGTATACTAAAGAGGAATCCAAAAAAGAAATGCATTTCCTCTGATGTCATGACCACAGTGCTCTCTGCTGACCTCTGCTGTCCATTTTAGGAACTGTCCAGAGCAGCCTATGTTTGCTATGGGGATTTTCTCCAGCTCTGGACAGTTCCAAAAATGGACAGCAGAGGTCAGCAGAGAGCACTGTGGGCATGACATCAGAGGAAATGCATTTCTTTTTGGGATTTCTCTTTAGTATACAGCCCCTAAAAAGTACTGGAAGGATTAAGATTTTTTAATAGAAGTGATTTACAAATCTATTTAACTTTCTGGCACCAGCTGATTTAAAAAAAAAAAGAAAAAAAAAAAAGGTTTCCACGGGAGTACCCCTTTAAGCACAATCAGATTCATCCAGGAGCAGGGATTCCTGTCAAAAGAAAGGATTCTCTTATTTTGTATAAAACCGCGGTGTCCCTATCAGTTGAGAGGACGGCGGGAAGGCCCTAACCTGCCTCCTTGCTGTCCGACCGTTGGTCTGAAGCTCCATTCAGCCATGGCAGGCTGTAGCAATCGAGCACTGATCAATGCTATGCTATGGCATAGCATTAAGCAGTGTATGCAATCCAAGGATTGCATGTAATAGTCCTCTATGGGGACAAAAAATTTGTGTTAAAAAAGTTAATAAATGTGAATTAACCCCTTCCCAAATAAAAGTTGGAATCACTCCCCTTTTTCCATAAAAAATATATATATATATGTCAACAAAAATAAACAAACATATGTGGTATGTTAAATGTCCGAACTATAAAAATTGAATGTTACTTTAACTGCACGGTCAATGGCGTATACATAAAAAATACCAAAGTCCAGAATTGCGTATTTTTGGTTACTTTGTGTACCCTAAAAATATGTATAAAAAGTGATCAAAAAATCCCATAAAAAAAAAATTGTACAGATAAAAACTACAGAACAGGGCGCAAAAAATTAGCCCTCATTCATCCCTGTATACGGAAAAATAACAAAAGGGGTCAGGAGTGGACATTTTTACACATGCTAATTTTCGTGCAAAAAGTTATAATTTTTTAAAAGAAGTAAAACCTATATAAGTTGGGTATCATTTTAATCATATGAACCTACAGAATAAACAGAAGGTCTCAATTTTACTGAAAAGTGCACTGCGTGAAATTGAAAGCCATCAAAATCTACAAAATGGTGTTTTGTTTTTTCAATTTTGCCCCACAAAATTTTTTATTTATTTTTGTTTTGCCATAGATTTTGTGGTGAAATGATTGATGTGATTACAAAGTAAAATTGGTGGCGCAAAAAACAAGCCCTTATATGGGTCTGTAGATGGAAAATTGGAAGCTTTATGATTTTTAGAAGGGGAGAAGGAAAAAACAAAAGTGCAATAATGAAAAATGGCCAGTCCTCAAATGGTTAATAACCACTTAGCACCAGGTCCATTGAAGGCAGTTGCGATGCATTGAACATAGCTGTTTGCCTCCACGTGGCCAGACACATTTTCTTGGTGGCAAGGCCTACCATATATACTTCCTTGCTTCTGCCTTAGTAAAAGTCCTTGCTCCTTTATATAGTTACCATAGCAACCTACATGGTTGCTGCCTAGCTAACACTTTGCACCCAGCCCGTCGCACGGCTTCTTACTTTTTGGCAGCTGCAAACACCAAATGTTATGCCTCATTGCTCAGTACTAACAGGAGCAGGGACTTGAACAGGAGTGCCTGCTCCTGTATGGATTCACCTGAAACTAATGCCTAAAGTTTACTTTAGAACACACAACTCCAACTGGCCACGCCAATTGTGTCCACCTCTCATTATATGTGTTGTGTCCCGGTACTGCATCTTATACGGTGCCTATGTATGTGTGGGTCCACATAGCCAGAGTCCCTAGGACGTAGGGATTCCTGTGATGTAGTCTACCCCTTGTCACCTCTATTCCAGCTCATAGACCAGTAATTTATGTAAAGGTAATGTAAATACATTAATATATATGTAAATAAATGGTTAGTTACCGGTTCCATAGCGTTGCAGGACCTGCGGGTCACATGACTAGGTAAACTCTATGGTATTAAGCTTAAGGACCTTTGGAGGCCCTGTGACGTAAGCAATCCCATTGTAATGGTGAGTGACAGATGTTCGGACCAATCGGATTCGCCACGCCCCCTGCCCATATATGGGAGCGGCGACCATCTTCTCTCTCTCTTCCTCCTGTACTCCTGACGTGGAAAGACCTGTACAGCAACTAACGCAGTGAGTTAGGCCCGAGCCTTGCGGCAACGGCTGAGTAATCCAGAATATAGAGTGTATCAACACCCAGACACTCTGCAGCATCACCGGACCTAATATAACCCCTAAATCCGGACGGATCTGCAAATATCTACCCTAAATTCAGAGACTGTCTAAATAGCAAGGTCCGCAACAACTGTCAGTCACTAAGTAATATAAGGACTGTTTGTACGTGACTGTTACTGTGCCTTGGATGTATCGCAAGCACTTAAGTAAAGTTGTTCAAGTTCAATCTCCTTGTGGACCTTCAGTCATTTCATGCACCAATCGTTACTGGGAAGGGCGGCAATAGGCCAGAGCATTGCCTCAGCCTGGCGTCACGAACTATAGGTTTAACATTAACCCCTCATATACCGATACTATACCACCACTACCATACACCCCCCCAAGGGCTACCACATATGCATAGTGCCAGGACACACTATAACGGGGTACTCCGCTGCTCAGAGTTTGGAACAAACTGTTCAGAATGCTGGAGCCAGCGCCTGGAGCTTGTGACGTCATAGCCCCGGGACAGCCATAGACTTGCATTGAGGGGGAGGGGCGTGATGTCATGAAGGGGTGGAGCTATGACACCACGAGCTCCCGGCGCCGGCTCCAGCATTCAGAACAGTTTGTCCCCCTTTAAGGACTAGTATATAACATCATTGTAGGCAACTTGATTCCAAACACTATTTTATACACAAAAAGCAAGTCGCATACATCATAACAAAAAGTATATCTTAATTTCTTCACTTTAAAAACAAAGGAGTACGTAATAATTTTAGATATTTAAAAATGCTTCAGACAGAAAATGCCAGTACAGTGCCACGTGTACAAATCAATTGTTTAATGCCTATTGGGTATTGCTTGACCTCCTATATAAAGTTACAAGCCACAAACTACTTATACAGAGCAGAATGGTAACCCAGGGTACCTGCAATATGTATAACTCACTACCACCATAATGACCTATGTAATCCGGCCGTTCACCCAACTATCCTATATATAAGCAGACAATTGTAATGTGAATAACTCAACCATACTAGGTAGGCACTGCGCTCTGGACCCCTCTTAAACATCTAAAAGTATTATATACTCCTTGTTTTCAAAGTGATAATGCCTTAAATTGTGGATTTGGACAAATCCGAAATTATGGCAAATTTAGAATCGGTTTACTCATCTCTACTAGTCAATACAAAAGGTCAGGCTACCACTATTGCACTGTATCCGATACTCTTCATACAAAGCCATATGGAAATAAAGTGTAGGCTTCAAGTAACTTTGAGGTTGTCTCATAGGAGGTGTCATATACAGTGGTCCCTCAACATACAGTGGTAATCCGTTCCAAATGGATCATCGTTTATTGAAACCATCGCATGTTGAGGGATCCGTGCAATGTAAAGTATAGGACAGTGGTCTACAACCTGCGGACCTCCAGATGTTGCAAAACTACAACACCCAGCATGCCCGGACAGCCAACGGCTGTCCGGGCATGCTGGGAGTTGTAGTTTTGCAACATCTGGAGGTCCGCAGGTTGAAGAACACAGGTATTGGAGACTATACTCACGAGTCCCCGCCGCTGCGGACCATCACCGCTCGTCACCACTGCCCTGGATGTCGCCTTCCATCGCTGTCCCCGATGCTCCGGCAAGGCCTCTGCTTCCCCGGCATCCTCGCTCTCCGTCGCCGCCATCAAGTCGCTACGCACGCCGCTCCTATTGGATGACGGGACGGCGTGCGCAGCGACGTGATGACGACGATGGAGAGCGCTGACGATGCAGGGGATCCCAAAGAGGATGCGCCGGAGCCCCGAGGACAGGTAAGTGATCGTCAGCGGACCACACGGGGCACCTGAAGCAGTCTGCGCTGCCGAATAGCCGTTTATGCGATGGCCCCGACATACAAAAGCATCATATGTTGATGCTGCCTTCAACATGCGATGGCCTCTGAGAGGCCATCGTATGTTGAAATGATCGTATGTCGGGGCCATCGTAGGTCGGGGGGTCACTGTATTTAGATACAGGTGATGTCATGTATACTAGCAGACATGTCTGTATTAGTGGGGCTTTTGAGCAAGAAAAAAAAATAATAATAAGTAGGCAACCTTTTAAATCTCAAACTTCATAATAGAGTATGAGCCGAATTTCTGAACAGAATTGTCTGAATGCGCTCGTAAATTGTTCGGGTGACTCTCGCAGCTCTGCAGAGTTGCAATTTTCAGAAAACTTCAAAGATAATTCCATACAGCTCAGTTCAAACAATATTTTTTTTTTTCTTTCCCCTTTTTATCCTGATCAAAAAATTCTCTGTGAAATGCTCCATTAATTGTCGGCTTTGAAGAAATAGTAATGCAGCATTTTGGGAAGTCTGCTAAATAAAATGATGCAGCAGATTTTGTGAAGTTGAATGGAAAGTTTTATATTTTAATAAACCTGAAAGCAATTTACAAAACAACTTCTATGGTGAGGCTATTTATGTAAAGCTCCTAATTTAAAAATCCCCACAGGGTATTCCAGATGCTCAAAGGGTTTTCTGGTTTTATGCAAATAAACTTTAGGTAAATGTTCACACGTCCCATATAGTGCCTTGCATAAGTATTCACCCCCCTTGGACTACATTTTGTCATGATATAACCACTGATTCAAGTTTATTTCATTGCAATTTTAAGTAATGAACCAACACCAAATAGTCCAGTATTTGGAAGTGGGGGGCGGGAATATTACATGGATTTAAAAATTATTTACAAATGAAAAAACTGATAAGTGTCGATGCATATGTATTAACCCCCTTCACTGTGAAAACCCCTAACAAAGATCTGGTGGGACCAATTACCTTCATAGGTCATATGTGCAACGCACATACTGTCATTCGTAAGTAGGGTCCACCTGTCTGCAATTTAAACTCAGTACAAGTACGCCTGTTCTGTGAAGGCATCAGAGTTTGTTAGGGAGCATTACTGAACAAACAGCAGCATGAAGACCAAGGAGCTCCCCAAACTGCTCAGGAATAAGGTTGTAAGCAGGGTTAGGGTATGAAAAAATATTCCAAGCTTTGAACATCTCACAGAGTGGCATAAAATCCATAATCAGAAAATGGAAAGAATATGGCACAACCGCTAACCTACCAAGACAAGGCCGCCCATCCACACTGGTAAGCCGGGCAAGAAAAAAAATAATCAGAGAAGCAACCAAGACACCCATGGTAACTCTGAGAGGATCTGCAACGATCAACAACAGATGTGGGAGAATTTGTCCCCAAGACAACTATTAGTCATCTACTCCACAAATTTGGCCTTTATGGATGGTCATTGTTGAAAGTGAGTCCTAAGAATTCTCGTTTGGAGTTTGCCAGAAGCCATGTGTAAGACACAGCTAACACGTAGAATAAGGTGCTCTGGTCAGATGAGATCAAAATGTAACTTTTTGGGCTCAGTGCAGAATGCTATGTGTGGTGGAAACCCAATACTGCCCATCACCCTGAGCGCAGCATCCCAACATTGATACATGGTGGTGGTAGAATCATGCTATGGGCATGCTTCTCTTCAGCAGGTACAGGGAAACTGTCAGAATGCTCCCATATAGTTTCTAGGCCCCCTCTGTGCTACAATATAGTAGTTAGGCCCCTAACACTGCCCACATATAGTAGTTACTGCTCCCAATTCTGGTGAGGCCTCAACTACCAAGAAGACACAGGCCTGCGTGGCCCACAAAAACTATCAAGGTGGCAAAATTTTGCCTGCGTGCCTTGTAATTGACATGTGTGCTCTAAACCTAAAGGTTCACAGCATTTTTGTATAGTCTGGGCTCTGTTGCGACTCCCAGAGAATTGCTTATAGAGAATTACAGCCCTATTTTAAAAATGTCATCAGATATTACTTTAGTCCATGGAAATTATGAAAAACTCAGATTATTTTTTTGTGATCTTATCTGTGTGAACCTCATTGAATAAAGAGCGAGAACAACATGTTTCAATGAATGAAGATCATTGACATTACTGAGCTTAATTCCCCAGAAAACAAATATTTCCTGCTTGGAAAAAAAAAAAAGTTCACGGACGTTAAATCATTGGGTGATGAATGCAGTAAAGTGTAGACTTAGAAGTGTTATCAGCTCTTTAGACTGAATCTCTATTAGAAACTAATTATAATTGACCTTTCAGGATGGAAGTTCTGCAATTTTAGTGTTATAAGCAACATGGAAAATGTAATTAAAGTTTTATGGGAAGCAAAATAACTGAAAGGAACCATCGCGGGGAGTAACGTTCACGCCGGGTCTGCGATTAATCATCAATGGTCATTTGTGTTAAGAGCAGGGTCATTACTTTGTTGTGACGCACACATCTACAATGCAAGGTCACTTACATGATTGTATATATTTTCAGACCCGGCCCAGGTCCACTATAAGCCAGCTGTCATACCCCACATAGCAGCTGGCCATTTCACTCTTCTCCTGGGCTATGTTGGTGTTCTATTATTTTATGCTTCTGGTGGCAGGCTTGTATAAGAGGGCTCTTGACTATAGGCTCATGCATATCACTGTATTGTAACTCAGCAGCAGCTGTATATTTAGAGCTTAGGTCAGTGTCGGACCCCAACCGGCTGGATCAGGAAATCCTTTACTAAAGTAAACTAGCAATGATATGGGGGCACTCTGACTGATGAAGAGTAGGCCAGCACATTGAGGTATTGTGGCTGCTCAGTGGTTAGCATTGTTGTCTTAACCCCTTAAGGACTCAGCCCATTTTGGCCTTAAGGACTCAGACAATTAAATTTTTACGTTTTCATTTTTTCCTCCTCGCCTTCTAAAAATCATAACTCTTTTATATTTTCATCCACAGACTAGTATGAGGGCTTGTTTTTTGCGCAACCAGTTGTCCTTTGTAATGACATCACTCATTATATCATAAAATGTATGGCGCAACCAAAAAACACTATTTTTGTGGGGAAATTAAAACGAAAAACGCAATTTTGCTAATTTTGGAAGGTTTTGTTTTCACGCCGTACAATTTATGGAAAAAATTACATGTGTTCTTTATTCTGAGGGTCAATACGATTAAAATGATAGCCATTATTATGTACTTTTATATTATTGTTGCGCTTAAAAAAAATCACAAACTTTTTAACCAAATTAGTACGTTTATAATCCCTTTATTTTGATGACCTCTAACTTTTTATTTTTCCGTATAAGTGGCGGTATGGGGGCTCATTTTTAGCGCCATGATCTGTACTTTTTTTGATACCACATTTGCATATAAAAAACTTTTAATACATTTTTTATAATTTTTTTTTTAAATAAAATGTATTATAAAAGTAGGAATTTTGGACTTTTTTATTTTTTTTTCGTTCACGCCGTTCACCGTACGGGATCATTAACATTTTATTTTAATAGTTCGGACATTTACGCACGCGGCGATACCAAATATGTCTATAAAAAATGTTTTTTACGCTTTTTGGGGGTAAAATAGGAAAAAACGGACGTTTTACTTTTTTATTGGGGGAGGGGATTTTTCACTTTTTTTTTACTTTTACTTTTACATTTTTTTACATTTTTTTTTACACTTGAATAGTCCCCATAGGGGACTATTCATAGCAATACCATGATTGCTAATACTGATCTGTTCTATGCATAGGACAGAGAACAGATCAGTGTTTTCGGCGATCTTCGGCTCTGGTCTGCTCGATCACAGACCAGAGCAGGAGACGCCGGGAGCCGGACGGAGGAAGGAGAGGGGACCTCCGTTCGGCGTTCTGAAAGATCGGATCCCCGCAGCAGCGCTGCGGGCGATCCGATCCTTCATTTAAATCGCGAACTGCCGCAGATGCCGGGATCTGTATTGATCCCGGCACCTGAGGGGTTAATGGCGGACGCCCGCGAGATCGCGGGCGTCGGCCATTGCCGGCGGGTCCCTGGCTGCGATCAGCAGCCGGGATCAGCCGCGCATGACACGGGCATCGCTCCGATGCCCGCGGTTATGCTTAGGACGTAAATGTACGTCCTGGTGCGTTAAGTACCACCTCACCAGGACGTACATTTACGTCCTGCGTCCTTAAGGGGTTAAAGGGGTATTCCAGGAAAAAACTTTTTTTTTTTTTAACAACTGGCTCCGGAAAGTTAAACAGATTTGTAAATTACTTCTATTAAAAAATCTTAATCCTTCCAATAGTTATTAGCTTCTGAAGTTGAGTTGCTGTTTACTGTCTAACTGCTTTCTGATGACTCACTTCCCGGGAGCTGTCCAGCTCCTATGGGGATATTCTCCCAACATGCAAGGGATATTCTACCATCATGCACAGCTCCCGTGACATGACATCATCATTGAGCAGTTAGACAGAAAACTTTAGAAGCTAATAACTATTGGAAGGATTAAGATTTTTTAATAGAAGTAATTTACAAATCTGTTTAACTTTCCGGAGCCAGTTGATATATAAAAAAAGTTTTTGCCTGGAATACCCCTTTAAAGTGCTGGGGTCTTGAGTAAAATTTGCATTAAGGCCCTAACCTACCTTGTGACATTAAAAAAAACCTGCATCTTCTTATATGCCTTTGGTCCTATGTATTGAAATAAAATTGTGCAACACATTTCAGGTCAGGAACTGCTCCATCCCTTGGGTGACATAAAGTCATCAAGAGTGGTTACTCTTTGCAACCATCTTGCAGCTTGACAAGCTTAAAGGGGCAGTCTACCCCTAGACATATTATCGCCTATCCAAAGAAGAGGGGATAAGATGTGGGATTGCGAGGGGTCCAGCTGCTGGGTCCCTGTCGTGCAGTAATAACTCAATTATGAATTATGGCCATAAAAAATATGAATTATGAAAAAACATTTATTATGAAAATGATCAAAAATATTACAATTTTGACCTGGTAAATTGTAGACAAAGCCAATCAATGCAATTCACATGTGACAAGCGATAATCGGGGAAAAAAGGACCTTGGAGAGGCACTGCTGGTTCCAAATGGGATATAATAAACCAAAGCCAGAGATGAAGGTGTACAAAACACTGGAAGGTTTATTGAAAGTAAATAAAACAATTAAAATGGAGATTACGCATTTCGGGGGAGCCACCCACTTCTTCAGATCAGTATGCACACAGTGGGTACAGACAGGCTTTAAATAGTTACAAAAAAGGGTGCCAAGCCCATTGTGGGAGGGGCCAAAATCACATGGTACAGAGTTGGAATAGTTAGAAATAACCATAAAATTAAACATCTGCATTAAAAATATAAACACTTATAATTGTAAATAAATGAATACATGCATTACATAATAATAATTCAGTGTGTTACTGTAAACATGGCAAATATGTGCCAGTGGTGAGAACATCCGGACTGCAGATGAAAACATCCGGAATGCAGATGTAAATAACATGACATCAGAGGCGGCAGTCAGCTGTGTGCTGCTGCGCTTGCGAGCGACGTCCTGAGCGCAGAGAGGTGTAGCCACGGACGTGTCGTTAAGGGGCGACTGTCACGAGACCTCTATCACCCAATCAGCAGGAAGGATATACAGGCAGGTTATGTGTATGCTGTCAGCGCTGACATTCCATCCACATTATCCAATTTAGTCTTAATTAATGGAATACCATTTTTGGGTTTCTTACCAAGTCTAAGTAAGAATCTAGTTTCCATTCCTAGGAAAGCTGAATGGTCCATAATCGCATCGCCATGGGTAATCATAGTCTGTACCTTGTGATCAATCCGGCCTCTTTCAGTGGCAGACTTCTTTGTCTGCAGGGCCCCGTCAGGGGGGTACAGCCAGTACACCTGGGCCCCGCTGCCACCCCCCTGCAGCAGCAAAAGCACAGAAGCAGAAGACTGCTGTGCGAACAGCGGTCTCCTGCTTCTGGATGTACAGTACGCAAATTGCGTACATAATGAACGTACAGGCTATAGCATTTTCCAGCTCCTGTATGTACATTACACAAATGGCTTATGCAATGTACGTACAAGAGCATACATTGTGCTGCAGGCCGCGTGATGATGTCATTTCATCACGCAGTCTGCTGGAGAAGTCCCACGCCGCTCCGGAGGATGCTGACAGCCCGGCCTCAGCGCAGGATCGGGGGAAAGGTGATTATTTTTTTTTTTTCTAGAAAATCTTATTTTATGTGGAGGCATTATTATATAACTGGGTTCAGTATTACCTCACTGGGGGCATTACCTGTGTGGAGGCATTATTTCCTAACTGGGGGCATTTTTACCTAACTGGAGCATTTCCTATTTGGGGGCATTAATACCTAACTGGAGACATTACCTATGTGGGAGCATTATTACCTAACTGAGGGCATTGTCTATGTGAGGGCATTATTACCTAAATGGGGACATAAATTAACTGGGGGCATTATTACCTAATTGGGGGCATTATTACTCAACTGGGGGAATTACCTACCTGGGGGACACTACCTACCTGGGGGCACTACCTACCTGGGGGCATGACCTACATGGGGGAACTATCTACTAGGGTCAGTATGTACTGGGGGCATTACTTACCTGAGGGCACAGCCTACCAGGGACCGCTATCTACTGGGGGCACTACTAAGCTGGGAGGGACAGTACCTACTACTTACTGGAGGCATTACCTGCTACCTACCTACTAAGGGCACTATCAACTCGGCGCATTACCTAGTATCTATCTACAGGGGGCACTACCTACTGGGGCATTACCTACCACCTAGCAGAGGCACAACCTACTATCTACCTAATGGGGGCATTAATTAATAGGGGAAGGGAAATTACCTACCCACCACCACTCAATCCCGCTACCCTTTCCCCCAACACACTAACCTACTCCCTAGGACACCAAGGAGGAGCATTATTGGGGCACTGAGAGTAGGGCATCGGGCCTAAAGCTGCGTAAGGGGCCCCAAAATTTCTGATGGCAGCCCTGTCTGTCTGTCTAAGTCTTTCCTCTGAGTGTATCTCTTTCTTTGTGTCTTTGTGTGTGTAACATCTGGTTTAACAGGCTTTTTAATTAGTTAGACACACCCTCCTAAATTGGAAGTCCCCAATGAATGTATACTGGGTGTGTACATATGGTAATGACTATGACATCACTATAATAGCCAGAATGCATTTCTGGTTGGTGTAATGTCAACTACTTATACGCTATGGGGTGCTATTGCATAGGAAATCAGTATCATTATTATTATTAAGGGTTAACTGTCCAAAGTTGGCTTCAAACCCACATTCCACACATGAAGCGTGGAACCCTAAATCAGAAGTATGGGTGTCACGATGCCGGCTGGCAGGTAGTGGATCCTCTGTGCCAGAGAGGGATGGCGAGGACCGCGCTAGTGGACCGGTTCTAAGCCACTACAGGTTTTCACCAGAGCCCGCCGCAAAGCGGGATGGTCTTGCTGCGGCGGTAGTGACCAGGTCGTATCCACTAGCAACGGCTCACCTCTCTGGCTGCTGAAGATGCTGAAGATAGGCGCGGTACAAGGGAGTAGGCAGAAGCAAGGTCGGACGTAGCAGAAGGTCGGGGGCAGGCGGCAAGGATCGTAGTCAGGGGCAACGGCAGGAGGTCAGGAACACGGACTAGGAACAGACAAGGGAACGCTTTCACAAGGCACAAGTGCAACAAGATCCGGCAAGGGAGTGCAAGGGAGGAGACTAGATATAGGGAAGTGCACAGGTGATCACACTAATTGGTAATTGGGAGATTGGGCCAGGCACCATCATAGGTGCACTGGCCCTTTAAATAGCAGAGACCCGGCGCGCGCGCGCCCTAGGGAGCGGGGCCGCGCGCGCCGGGACAGGACCGACGGAGAGCGAGTCAGGTACGGGGACCGGGGTGCGCATCGCGAGCGGGCGCCACCCGCATCGCGAATCGCATCCCGGCTGGAGGCGGAACCGCAGCGCACCCGGTCAGTGGATCTGACCGGGGCGCTGCAGCAACAAGGATGAGGCGAGCGCTCCGGGGAGGAACGGGGACCCGGAGCGCTCGGCGTAACAGTACCCCCCCCCTTGGGTCTCCCCCTCTTCTTGGGGCCAAAGAACCGGAGGAAAAAAAACTCGATTTTTCCGTGATGAGGTCCGATGCACATTAGGAGGGGTTCTGTGTGAAAACGCACGAGACAGTCCAATCTTTTATTGTAAAAACAATAGATGTAGAGGGGTCTGGCGAGACTGGTCACAGGAACGTAGAACCTGTTGATAAGAGAGGCCAAAAAAATTTTTCCTGCAGATCCGGAATCCAAGACGAGCATAGTAGAGAAGGAGAAGGTAGAGGCAGATATCCGCACAGGCACAGTAAGGCGTGGAGAAGCAGAGTTGACATCAAGAACTGTGTCACCTTTGTGCGGAGTCAGCGTACGTCTTTCCAGGCGGGGAGGACGGATAGGACAATCCTTCAGGAAGTGTTCGGTACTAGCACAGTACAGGCAGAGATTCTCCATGCGGCGTAGTGTCCTCTCTTGAGGTGTCAAGCGAGACCGGTCAACTTGCATAGCCTCCGCGGCGGGAAGCACAGGAACAGATTGCAGAGGACCAGAGGAGAGAGGAGCCGGGGAGAAAAAACGCTTCGTGCGAACAAAGTCCATATCCAGGCGGAGCTCCAGACGCCATCCGGAAGAACGCATGTCAATGCGAGTGGCAAGATGAATGAGTTCATGTAGGTCAGCAGGAGTCTCTCGTGCGGCCAGAACATCTTTAATGTTGCTGGATAGGCCTTTTTTAAAGGTCGCGCAGAGAACCTCACTATTCCAGGACAACTCGTAAGCAAGAGTACGGAACTGAATGGCGTACTCGCCAACGGAAGAAACACCCTGGGCCAGGTTCAGCAGGGCAATCTCGGCTGAAGAAGCTCGGGCAGGTTCCTCAAAGACACTTCGAATTTCCGAGAAGAAGGAGTGTACAGAGGCAGTGACGGGGTCATTGCGGTCCCAGAGCGGTGCGGCCCATGACAGGGCTTTTCCAGACAGAAGGCAGAACACGAAAGCCACCTTAGACCTTTCAGTAGGAAACTGGTCCGACATCATCTCCAAGTGCTGGGAACATTGCGAAAGAAAGCCACGGCAATACTTAGAGTCCCCATTAAATTTGTCCGGCAAGGACAGGCGGAGGCTAGGAGTGGCCACTCGCTGCGGAGGAGGTGCAGGAGCTGGCGGAGGAGAAGACTGCTGGAGAAGTTGCGACTGAAGTTGGTGCGAAATGGTGGACATTTCCGACAGCTGACGGGTTAGAAGGGCGATCTGTCGGGCTTGCTGGGCGGCCACCGTGGCGAGGTCAGCGACAACTGGCAGAGGAACTTCAGCGGGATCCATGGCCGGATCTACTGTCACGATGCCGGCTGGCAGGTAGTGGATCCTCTGTGCCAGAGAGGGATGGCGAGGACCGCGCTAGTGGACCGGTTCTAAGCCACTACAGGTTTTCACCAGAGCCCGCCGCAAAGCGGGATGGTCTTGCTGCGGCGGTAGTGACCAGGTCGTATCCACTAGCAACGGCTCACCTCTCTGGCTGCTGAAGATGCTGAAGATAGGCGCGGTACAAGGGAGTAGGCAGAAGCAAGGTCGGACGTAGCAGAAGGTCGGGGGCAGGCGGCAAGGATCGTAGTCAGGGGCAACGGCAGGAGGTCAGGAACACGGACTAGGAACAGACAAGGGAACGCTTTCACAAGGCACAAGTGCAACAAGATCCGGCAAGGGAGTGCAAGGGAGGAGACTAGATATAGGGAAGTGCACAGGTGATCACACTAATTGGTAATTGGGAGATTGGGCCAGGCACCATCATAGGTGCACTGGCCCTTTAAATAGCAGAGACCCGGCGCGCGCGCGCCCTAGGGAGCGGGGCCGCGCGCGCCGGGACAGGACCGACGGAGAGCGAGTCAGGTACGGGGACCGGGGTGCGCATCGCGAGCGGGCGCCACCCGCATCGCGAATCGCATCCCGGCTGGAGGCGGAACCGCAGCGCACCCGGTCAGTGGATCTGACCGGGGCGCTGCAGCAACAAGGATGAGGCGAGCGCTCCGGGGAGGAACGGGGACCCGGAGCGCTCGGCGTAACAATGGGGATTAAGTGTGACACTTGGTTTCTCCATACATCTTGGGGCCTAGTCGAATATATCCCAGCTATACATTTATTGGAAAGAGACATAGATCTAGATTACAATTGATGTCTCCAACACAGATATGTGAATGTTTATCTGTCCAGTCAAATGGATAATTAATTGTTAGTCAGAATAACATCCACAAGACTGGCTAACTAGCCCTCTCATCTGTCTTATCTAAACAGCCATAAATATCTAAAGAGACAACAAGTATTCTTCTTCCAGACTGGCACTTGTAGAGAAGAACTTTAAAATACACTGTGGTCTATTTAGAATATACAACATAGCGGACACATCATGCTATTATTCTATTAAACATAGTGATTCATTTTTGGGGCCTACAATAAGTATGACATACTTATTGTCTCCTGCATGGAGCGAACTCCGCTCTGTGCCGGATTACGAGCGACCACAGCCATCACATCCCCTCCATATATTTCCCATAGACATTAATGGAGGGGACATGACAACCATGGCTGCCTGAAGTCTAGCACAGCGAGCATTCTGAACATAAATGTTCAGAATGCCAGGGTCCTTTAGATAGGGGATAAGATGTCTTGGGGCAGAGTGCCCCTTTAAGGCTGGGGCTGCAAAGCACCTTTGGTCGAGTGACGGTAAATCTCATCCACAAGGCACAACAAACGAAATATTTTGCCTGACTTTATTACAATAGTCACTTGGCTACTATCAAAATAGCCAAGTCATAGAGAAGTCGCAAGCAAGTCTCTCTCAGTCGTATGCAACTTGCATTGAGGTCAATGGTGGTAGGTGCGACTTGCAACCTTTGACAAAAAATACAGCAAAAATTTATTTTTGTGACGTCGCTGTGTAGCGCTAGCCTAAAGCATGTTTACTTATATCTCCATATTAGTTACTTCTGTCTGTTTATATGTTTTCCCTTAACCAGTAGCAACCCCCTTTTGTACTGAAATAGTTATGTGGTGGGCACCCTGGGTGTTGTATGCTGGCTAAAGTAATGGTGACAGACAAACAGTTTGCGACGCCAGGGCAGTGTTAACCTCCATGCTCCGAGGGTAGTAGCTTCCTGGGCAAAGTGCTGGGGTAATAAGGACCACAGATGCAGGGTTACGAAAACAACTTATTTTTACTCAGGAGCGTGCAAAAATATACAGGAAAGGATCAATCAGTAGTGCAAAGTTCACAGAAGTGCTGCAGGGATAACAGTTTCTTTAGGGCACTATGTGACTTGTAGTCCTTGCTGACTAACTGACTTCTTGCTTACTTAGTTATGTTTAGACTGTACTGGCTTCAAGTTGCTTAACTGTTAGGAGACTTGGGATCTTACAGACACTGATTTTATACTTCACCTGGGAATCCTAAAGTAGGGCTTACTGCCAGACTGGACCTATCAGGACTGGAGGTGCTCAAGGATTTCTTTCTCCTGTTATCCTTTCGGAACTTAGCTTGCCAGAAATTGGACAGCACAAGGTCTGGTCAGCTGAATCCTAGGATGATTGCTGCAGCTCTGGAACAGAATTAGTGCTGCGACTAGATCTTCTTAGGCCTGTCCTCATGTAGTGAGGTTCAGGTCCACAGCAGAGGTCTAGAGGTGACCTCCACTCTCCTCACAACTCTTTCCCTGACTGAACTAACTCTGCCCTGTCTAGCAGACTTGCGGGAGGCAGGGCAGCAGCCCTGGTTGACTAGAAGAAAGCATGTGATCCCCTAAGCACCCTCCTGCACAAACAGGTTAACCCCTTAGGGCACACCAGTAGGAAATTTGCATAGAAAATATAATACAAGGCAATAAATCATACATTAAACTGAGTAGTGGGCCCAGAGCAGACACATTAGGTGACATTCACCTGACGGGACAGGAAGACAGGTGTGTTGTGCACTGGGACACTACAGTTAATTATGCTGTGCTATGTCCGTGCATTAGAACATTTAATAACCCATTATATTTAACAACCCATTGGCAGAAAGATACATTAGCGATAAGAAGGGTAGACAGGATGTACCCATATGTAAGAAATGGGAAATCAGGAACAATTAATCCAGAAGACGAGGGGTTGATAGGGTCATCAAACCAGACCAAAGATCAAACCAGACCAAAAGATGGTGACAAATCCAAGGAGCAAAGTAAAAGGAAGTATGCAGATGAAAGTCAAAGGAAAAAACACACAGGACAGAGACAGCATCCAAGAAATGAGAACTGATACCTTGGAAAAACGGTGTACCTGCCAATAGGGTATAGAGAAGCGAAGAGAGGTATATAACAGGTTTTGTATTTATATGTATGTCTATAATTCTAAACATCCCTTATATCAGTTCCCAGACAGTTTCCAACTGGAGTGCCACCGCAGTCCAATGAGAAAAATGGTGACTAGACGAGCTAGTTCTCGGGTACAAGATGTGAGGTCTCCAGGTGCTTCCAACATCCAGTGATGCTGCCTGTGGCCACTAGAGGCTGGTAGCATCACTTTTTCTGAGACACGCACAATGACATCATCATGCACATCTCAAGAGTAGAAAAGCTCCCGTCAGCCTCTAGTGTCCACAGAAAGAAGGGGGAAGCTACCTATAAGGGCAAGCTAACTACAGGCGTGAAACAAACTACATACAGGGAGAAAACATTGGTTTAGTGTGGCCCACAATAAAAATGTGCCTAAAGCAGAAAAAGATTAGAAAACACCGAATTATATATATATAAGAATCTAAACCATGGAGTTAATATCATCATGAATACAAACATCTGGGTAAAAAAAAAAAAAAAAAAGAGTTTGGAAAGAGAGTGATTCCTACTAACATAAATATGTATGGAAATAAGTCCATTCGGTTCTAGAAATAACTATAGATATACATATAAATTAACGCATTACCATACACAATAGAAACAAATTAGTACAACACAGCTGCCTCATTATGAATGCATGCTTAAAAAGAAAGGGAAATTTATTAATAGGCTGCAAACTACTCATCATGGAAGGGCATTCCTTCCTGTTACAAATGTACAGATATTAACCATTTCATGACCATCCAAAAAAAAAAGAATTAAAAAAGAAAAAGGAAAATACATTCTTTGTAGTTTTGTTTTACATAGAAACATAGACTGTCAGCAGATAAGAACCATTTGGCCAATCTAGTCTGCTCAATATCCTGAATACTATTAATAGTCCCCGTCCCTATCTTTTTTGCAGGATAGCCTTATACCTATCCCATAGCCGTTGGCTGTCTGGGCATGTTGGGAATTGTTTCGCAACTTCTGGAGGGCCACAATTTGATACAAGTGATTAAAAAGAAGCAATTAAAACAAATATATGTATTATTCTTCACTCGTTCTAACTTACCACTAAAATATTAGGCTAAGAATAATAAATTAGAAATTTTGTAGCTGGGCGTACTGTTAATATTTAACAAGCGGGCCACAGCGATCTGTCTAATAATGTTGGGGGAGGGGGGATCTCCTCGAGGTGAAATTTGGACGATTAGACAATTTTGGGTAATTAGAGCCGCCTGTAATAGATGAAGAAAATTGCAGTAAAGTCTCATCTCACCGAAGGTTTGGCCGATGTTTAATTAAAGCTTCGTCTCTGTATAATACAGACTTTAATTTTGCTAAAGCAACAATACTGCGCTAATAAAATAAAAAACATCTTCAATTTATCTGAGACGATGGCACCTCTTAATAATGAGCAGCTTATGGGTTTGGAAACTTTTGGAAAATACATTTAAAGGGGTTATCTGACATAAGGTGACTTTACTTATTACCTGTCAGCCAGTAAAAGACATGCTAACAAAGGATCCGTGCTTGTGTTGGTGGTAAATGGCCATGTCCTGTGTCCCCCATCACGCTGCTCGCTTCTTTGCGTGAACTGGCTATTTCACTTCTGTTTCTGTGACCTTTCTCCAACTACAATCCCCAGGATCTCTTATTTCTAGGTGGAAGCTGACTTATGTCCCTCCCACACATCAACCACCCCACCCATTGCAGCACAACTAGGCTCCCTTCCATGCATGCTGTGCTTGAAACTACAATAAAAGCACCCACCCAGCGGTCGCTCCACACATGCATGTGGACGTGCTCCCTTTCAACACCTGACTGGTGATGCATTGTCTCTGGCTGCACTGCAACCTGGGAAAGGCGCGAGTCCACAATCATTTTGTATGCTGTTAAAAAACATTTTGCAGAAAAAAGATGGGAACACTTTCCTCAAATCTGGTCTTTTATAAGCTCATATATGGGAGCATAAATAGTGGTTACATGGTGTGTTCACAGTTGGATATACAACATTGTAGGATACAGTAAAAGAAGATATATTTATTGATACACAATGTATATGGCATCTGCCTGTAGGGCCCTTGCAGCAGTGCCAGTAGATAAATGATAAAAAAAATATACTAAAATCCAATAAAGTATATATATTATAATATAAATATATATAATATGATAAAAAAAATTGTACAAAACTTATATGGAAGTCCGTATTATACAATCTTAGAGTTTTATGCAGCCTTTGTGATTAAACTGTGTGCAAATGGTGTGCACATGCTGTGTGTTGTCCAATGTGTGAAGTCCTTGATATATGCAATCTGTATTGCTCAGAGAAGCTTAATTACGCAAAATTACGATAAGTAACAATTTTCACTATATATGCTCCCATATATGAGCTTATAAAAGACCAGATTTGAGGAAAGTGTTCCCCCATTTTTTTCATACAATTGCTCCCCAGGTCGCACAGGATACGCGACTTTATATACTAGTCCTCATCTGGCATTTTTAAGTTTTCAACTTGCTCTTGTGGTTTGAGCTATCTCTTTCATAAAAAAATGTTGTACTCACCTTTTCAAATCCCCTGCTGCTTTTGTGATGATTCACTTCTAAAGTCTATCTGCCTTTTTCAAAAACTTTTTATGTAATGTAGATAATAACATTATAAGTATATTTCTAATGTACATTGGTAAAAAAAAAAAAATTATATTTTTTTGGGGAAAAATGATGTCCCTGCAGATCTTGCCTGTGTGTCTCCTGTGCAGAGACAAAATACAGGAAGTGAGAGCAGGGCAAGCAGGGCTCTGTGCAGGCTCCTGGATTGTCAATCATCCTCATGTGTGATCTGGAAGCGTGTCACAGAGTCTCACTGCACAGAGCCCTGCTTGTCCTCAGTGCACAGAACCCTGCTTGTCCTCAGTGCACAGAGCCCCACTTGTCCTCAGTGCACAGAGCCCCACTTGTCCTCAGTGCACAGAGCCCTGCTTGTCCTCAGTGTACAGAGCCCTGCTTGTTCTCAGTGTACAGAACCCTGCTTGTCCTCAGTGTACAGAGCCCTGCTTGTTCTCAGTGTACAGAACCCTGCTTGTTCTCAGTGCAAAGAGCTCTGCTTGTTCTCAGTGTACAGAACCCTGCTTGTTCTCAGTGTACAGAGCCCTGCTTGTTCTCAGTATACAGAGCCCTGCTTGTCCTCAGTGTACAGAGCCCTGCTTGTCCTCAGTGTACAGAGCCCTGCTTGTCCTCAGTGTACAGAGTCCTGCTTGTCCTCAGTGTACAGAGTCCTGCTTTTCCTCAGTGTACAGAGCCCTGCTTGTCCTCAGTGTACAGAGTCCTGCTTGTCCTCAGTGTACAGAGTCCTGCTTGTCCTCAGTGTACAGAGCCCTGCTTGTCCTCAGTGTACAGAGCCCTGCTTGTCCTCAGTGTACAGAGTCCTGCTTGTCCTCAGTGCACAGAGCCCTGCTTGTCCTCAGTGCACAGACCCCTGCTTGTCCTGTGTACAGAACCCTGCTTGTCCTCATTGTACAGAGCCCTTCTTGTCCTCAGTGTACAGATCCCTGCTTGCCCTCAGTGTACAGATCCCTGCTTGTCCTCAGTGTACAGAGCCCTGCTTGTCCTCAGTGTACAGAGCCCTGCTTGTACTGTGTACAGAGCCCTGCTTGTCCTCAGTGTACAGAGCCCTGCTTGTCCTCAGTGTACAGAGCCCTGCTTGTCCTCAGTGTACAGAACCCTACTTGTCCTCAGTGTAAAGAGCCCTGCTTGTCCTCAGTGTACAGAGCCCTGCTTGTCTTCAGTGTAAAGAGCCCTGCTTGTCCTCAGTGTAAAGAGCCCTGATTGTCCTCAGTGTACAGAGCCCTGCTTGTCCTCAGTGCACACAGAGCCCTGCTTGTCCTCAGTGCACACAGAGCCCTGATTGTCCTCAGTGCACACAGAGCCCTGCTTGTCCTCAATGTGCAGAGCCCTGCTTGTCCTCAGTGTACAGAGCCCTGCTTGTCCTCAGTGTACAGAGCCCTGCTTGTCCTCAATGTACAGAGCCCTGCTTGTCCTCAGTGTACAGAGCCCTGCTTGTCCTCACTGTGCAGAGCCCTGCTTGTCCCGCTCACACTTCCTTTATTTTGTCTCTGCACAGAGACACACAGGCAATAGCTGCAGGGTCAAGCCAGGATTTTTTCACCCAAAAATATACAAATTTTAACCAATGTATGATACAAATATACAAATAATGGTATAATCTACATTATATAAAAGGTTTCTTGCAAATGACAGGTACATTTTAAAATCACCAGCCAATCATGTGATGACAGACCCCCAGCCCTCCACCGATTTTTTTTCTCACACTGCTTCAAAAATAAATCATCTCAACACGTGACCACAGTAGCCAATTATTGGCTGTGGCTTGGATGTCTTTGATGTCAACAAGTTTTACTAAGGCCAGAGTTTTGCTTTGTGGTCACTATGATGGCCATTTGTGGTGCAAGTACGTTGGCAGCCTGTCAAAATTGAATGTAGACCTATACAATGATGGGCAGGCAAAGGCAGCTATTGACTTAGTTTGGGTATTTTCCTGCACATATATACACGTTTTGACTCTAACTTGAGTGCTGCACTTTTGAGTCCAGGTAAAAACACCCACATATACTTACATGTATTAGTGGTGCACCAAATGCTTGAAGTTGTAGTTTTGCAACAGCTGGAGGCACACTGGTTGGAAAACCCTGGTTCAAGCACAATGAAACAAACCGACAGCTCACCGCCACTGAACTGCACCTGTGCGCGGGCCTGGTTAGCAGCGTCTCCAACCACGTGGGTATATTCAGGAAGGAACGGTCCAGCCCAGGATTGCAGGTAAAAGCAGGTAGACTTTATTGGGTCATAAACGGACAAAACATCAAAAAGCCGACGCGTTTCGGACCTATACCAGGTCCTTAGTCATGGCATACATGTCTTGTTAAAGTGCAGTGGTAAGGCCCCAATGTGTTTTTGTAAGTATCTGCAAACTGGATCATATACTTTGTGTGGGAGTGCACCTATATATATAAACGTATTTCTTTGATAGAATGTACGTTAAATATAAGTAAAGCTGCATTTCCACTTCTCTGTCCGAATCCTATATATATTTTTGTTTATATATATATATATATATATATATATATGTTTTGTTGTTTATAATCTTCTTTACAAAATGGTGTGTACTCTTGATTCCAGTACGGGTTTTCAGGTTCCGTTTTGGCTTTTCCAGCTTTCTCCTTATTTGATTGTTGAATGGTCATGTGACCTACCTATTTTATATAAATTGTGTGTTTTTTATTATATGTGTATGCCATGACTAAGGACCTGGTATAGGTCCGAAAAGCGTCGGCTTTTTGATGTTCTGTCCGTTTATGACCCAATAAAGTCTACCCGTTTTTACCTGCAATCCTGGGCTGGACCGTTCCTTCCTGTATAAACCCTGGTTCAAGGACACATCCTGGGCACTTGCAGTTGTGGCAATAAGGAGGTTAAACAATGTTTTTCGCTGTCGACACAAGGTTTCGCTCTGCTCCCCTCCCCGACTTCTATATAGGGCTGTCAGCAATTATAAGGGCGAACAACTGCTGACAGCTTCCCCTTTAAGATATCACAATTGGGAGACCTAGAAAAAAGCATAAAATAAGAGAATAGAAGCCCCCTTTAAAGTGTAACTGTAATTTCAAGTGACTTTTTAGGTAAACTGCTCTGTGTGTGTACATGGGGAGCAGCACTATTTCTGCCCATTATATAACTGGTGTTTTTTTCTGCAGATTTCTGCTCTGCAGGCTCCATCTCTAATTTGCAATTACTGGTGGGCGGAGCTCCCTCCTCCCCCCTCCCCCCCCCCCCCCCCCCTTCATAGACTAGTATTGACTTGCCTTGCAGACACAGGACAAAGCTGCGCTAATTTCTAGAGAAATATTGTAAAGGTTCTTATATTCCCTTGTACTATTGATTTATATGAAGTTTGACACACACTCGCTAAAATAAGATATTTAGCTGGCAATTATATAAGTGAAAAACAGCACAATTGATTTGCATTGAAAATAATTGGACCATCTAAAGTCCTTTTAACAAGTGTTAACATCTAAAGGACCCATAGACATACATAATGCAAATCTGAAGTTTTGATTTTGTGGTCAGGGAACTACCTTTTTTTTTCTTCCATGCGCGTAGCTGCGAAGAGAGAGGTGCTGTTTGGTAACTATAAAATCAAGTATATCTAGCAATTATCTGAGCTAGTGATTGTGTGTCTGTATACAAGAGTGTGACGTATACAAGTGAGTAAGTATAAAAGTGAAATGGACTTAAAATTTAAGGGACTTTAAATTCAGGGAGTTTAATTGAAATATTTGATTTTTTTTTTTTTACTGTTAATCCCCAAATCTAGTATGGCCTCCATGTTGGAAAATGCAGTCCAGTGCACAGGACTCAGCCCGAATGACAGGGCCTATTTAAACTACAAACATTTTTTGCCCTTTTTGCATGGTTGCTTTTCTGGATTATGAAATAAGAGTAAAAGAACTGAAGTCTGAGCCCATAATGAAGACACTTGTAAGTTATTATTTGCTGAGCAGACAAGATCTTGTTATATAGTGGTGGAGGATCAGCACATTATAAAGGCATAAAGGGCTTCTAGGATATCATGATCTGAAGTGTCTGTGACAACATGTGACAATACAACACCCTCCATACACTTTGTCTTGCCACCGCATACTCCAATTATCCTGCGGAACCTGCCAACCTTCTAATGAGAACATGGAAAGAGCCATTACCGGGATCAACAAGTCTAGGGAAGGCTGACACTGGTACATCTTAAGTTAAATCTATGAGCAGAAATGAGGCCAGAAGTAGAAAAAAAAAATTATATCATCATTATATCTAGAAGGATTGTGCGAGGCAAGAAAGATCTATCAATCTATCTATAGTAACTATAAACTATCCAGGCATTGCTTGTATGCCACAGTTATGTTATATTCTTGCTACTTTGCTCATCATGCTTGTATATTGCATTTAAAGGGGTACTCTGGTGCCAAACATGTTATCCCCTAACCACATAGTTCATAAGATCAAAAAAAACAAGAGTCCAGGTGTTTTTTGGATTTTTTAGGAAAACTGCCATTGCAGTTTGTGAGCCAAAGCTAAAAGTGTATTCAAAAGGAATAGGAAATATAAAGGAAGGAATTATACTTCTTCTCCCTGTTGGATCCACTTCTGACTTTGGCTCGTCCTTTGGTCAAATACCAATACCAACTACCTCCATATCCATAATATGGGTGACATTGCTGCCAGCTTCGTGCTACTCATCCACAACATCTAACAAATGCAGAAAACTACTGGTGACAATAATAAGTTAAAAAAAAAAACACCATATTCTATTCTGTATCTACTATAAAATACGAGTCGGCAAAATTCTCTGCGGAACAGAGGGCCACTGTTGGTAGCTCGAAATTTCCTGAAGTGCTGGACAGCTCCATTCCCTTGTATGCAGTATTATTGAAGGGTCTCCGCAAATGTCTTACAACAGGGGTGTCCAGGTTTTTTTTTCTGCAGTGGGACTCTTTTTCAGAGATGTATGTGTGGGCCGCAATCATATTTCACTGGTCTTACAATACATAGTAAAAAAAAATAAAAAACAACAACATTAAAATTAGATAAATATTTATTAGGAGTTTAAAATGAATATTTAAAGGGGTATTTCCCTGGAAAACTTTTTTTTTTAATCAACTGGTGCCAGAAAGTTAAACAGATTTGTAAATTACTTCTTTAAAAAAAAATCTTAACCCTTCCAGTACTTATCAGCTGCTGTATACTTCACAGGAAGTACTTTTCTTTTTGAATTTCCTTTCTGCCTGACCACAGTGCTCTCTGCTGACACCTCTGTCCATTTTAGGAACTGTCTGGAGCAGGATAGGTTTGCTATGGGTATTTGCTCCTACTCTGGGCAGTTCCTTAAATGGACAGAGGTGTCAGCAGAGAGCACTGTGGTCAGACAAAGTAAATTCAAAAAGAAAAGAACTTCCTGTGGAGTATACAACAGCTGATAAGTTAAGATTTTTAAATAGAAGTAAATTACAATTCTGTTTAACTTTCTTGCACAAGTTCATTAAAAAAAATAAAAGTTTTCCTGTGGAATACCCCTTTAAATACCCCTTTGAAATGTGTTATACCTAACATGCTATTGTTTGCATTTACTTGCATGGTATAAGGATATGGTCATTAGGGCACTCAAAATATAAAGTATATGGTCTTTATACAATTTTAGACAGTATGGACCATATATTTTGGTATTTTAAGTCAGTGCCTATATTACGACTATATTATATGGTCGTTGGGTTACTTAAAATAAATAACTATATACTTTAAAAATAATAATAATACAAAAGAGTATATGGTCGTTGGAGTCTTTATTTGGTCATTGGGGCTTAGGGCATTCATAAAAAAAAAAAAAAGTATATTGTCAATAAACATGAGAATTCACTTGTTGGTGCTTACAGAGGCCGACAACTTCTCACACTGTCACTGTGCACTGACGGCATTGGGAGCATTGCTTAGGGCAGGGTCACGCATGCGACGTCATGTCATACATAGCCTCCTTGACCTGTGCCCTCGCTTGAGACATAGTAAGTGGATCAACACCATCATGCCAGCGATACTTAGCGCACTAGGGCATACTTTTACGCCCTAAGGCATGTACAATCAGCAAACGGGGACCTGCCTCTAATGACGATCATCTGTGATCGGGCTTATGTCTGCCATTTACCCTTTAGATGCTGTAATTAATACTAATCATGGCATCTAAAGCATTAGCAGGGCTTTGCGGACCACCAGCAGCACAATTTCGAACTTCTCATCGGACCACCTGCAGAGGCAAGATGGCGGCCGGAGGTCCCCTCACCTGCACTGTGCTAC
This sequence comes from Hyla sarda, assembly GCF_029499605.1. Lineage (NCBI taxonomy): Eukaryota > Metazoa > Chordata > Amphibia > Anura > Hylidae > Hyla > Hyla sarda. The sequence goes on along the minus strand of NC_079191.1, from coordinate 48,999,348 downwards.
TATTCCTGCGTCCATTTGTATGGTCTGCCTTAGGCAGGCTGTACAAGTGGATCAACTATAGCACTGATCAGCGCTATGCCAATGCATAGGCACTGAACAGTAATAGTAATCGAGTGATTGCTATAAATAATGTGCATTAAAAAATGTTTTTTAAAGGTGAATCACCCCCTTTTCACATTTTACAAAAAAAAATAATAAATAGATGAATTAATAAACACACTTGAAATTGTAGCATGCGGAAATATCCAAACTATTAAAATATAATCTTAAAGCGTACCTGTCAGATCCCGCATGACGCATGAAAAAAATAATGTGTTACTCAGTACCTAATCCTGACCATGTACATCTAATTTTTATGGCTCTATTATGTATATTTATTATAAAAATACCTCTTTTCATTAGCTCACAGTGTTAGAAATCCTCTCAGGGGAAGTGGGCGTGTCCCTCCTTGTGGTGGTGGGAGGTGATTGGCGTGTGGGGGAAGGGGGTCGTGTCCCTCCTTGTGGTGGTGGGAGGTGATTGGTGTGGGGGAAGGGGGTCGTGTCCCTCCTTGTGGTGGTGGGAGGTGATTGATGTGTGGGGGAAGGGGGTCGTGTCCCTCCTTGTGGTGGTGGGAGGTGATTGGTGTGTCTGCTCATGCAGCCTTGACCCATGGGCAAGCCTGATGCTGCTGCATAGTGGAGCAATGGTCGGCACTTATCTGAAAAGTGGTGGTGCACGAGGAAAAAAGTACTGTAATGTAATAACGGAGGTCCCAGCACTCACCGATGCAAGCAAATGGTATTTATTGTATATCCTAGTCACAGGACGCATTTCGGCACTTAGCCTTCCTCTGCTGTCAACTGGTTCGCTCGCAGGCGCCAGTTATATGCACGAGGAGGCGCCCTAAAATGACGTCACTTCCACTGGTCGGCACGCCGGGAGTGACGTCACGTAGTCATAGTGACATGTCAACAAGGCATCCAAATGTAAACACAAAGCGTTACATGTACAGTGTCTTGCAACAGTGTAATTCATGTGTAGTAACAAGAAGAACAAGAAGAAGCAGTGCGCCTCTTCCCCTCGAGAGCCACAGCGGGGAAAGAAGCATCAGGTGGTGTAACTGTTCTCTGCTGGACGGATGCGGTGCGCGCTCCCCCTGCAGAGGGGAGTTAGCGCAGCTAACTGTCCGAGGACGTAATAACAAGCGCCTGTGGCGGTAAGGTACTGTGATCCCAAAAGCCGCTCACGTCTGGCAGTGAACAGTATCGCAATGAAGACCTGTCATTTGAGGGGGAAGCGCAGCCGTGCATCCAGCCAAAACTGGTCACCCACTGAGTGACAGTCAGGGAGGACCCACCCGAGCCTATTTGCTCATGGGACCTGGTAGCACAAAGTAAATAGTGGTATGATCCCATATCTGAGAAAAGGAGAATTCAACAGTATAAAGTAGGTATAATGTCAAGATAGCTAATAATAATAGCAGCATAGCGTCCATATAGTATCCATATGTCATCCTAGAATAAAAAATCCAACAATCAACTGGTGGTCACAGGGGAGAAAAAAAAAAATAATTACGAGGTGACATTTGAGGCACAGTCACCAAGTTATATTGTAGCAAGCAATATGGTCTAACTGAAGACCAAGTTATATACTGAGAAGGCACACGAACATGAATATAGAAAACATACCCATCAGCCGAGGGGATAGACTAAGCCAACCCACCTCCCCGATTGCCAGGATCAGACCGAGCTTGTGATAGCTAAAAGAAAAAAGATCAGAGATCAATGGGGAATTCACAGTAAGCTGGTTATTTCATATTCCCTATTGAGCCCTCTTGGCTCCAAAGTTTGCAGGGTGTGAATCCAAAAAGCTTCCCTAAATAGTAGGCGTTTCTTTATGTCACCCCCTCTTTTTGGTAAAGTGACCTGCTCGATTACCTGGAATTTTAGTTGGGAGATGGAGTGACTTTTTTCTTTGAAATGGAATGGGACCGGTAACAGGTAATTACCACAGCGAATGGTTGATTTGTGTTTATTGATTCTATCCCTAATTGTCTGCATGATTTCCCCTATGTACAGTAGTCCGCACGGGCATTTGATCGCATAAATCACGTTTTTGCTTAGACATGTGTGATATCCCTTAATTGTATATGTTCTGCCCGTGTGGGGGTGAGAAATTTTATCACCCTTTAACACGTTGCTACATTGGGAGCATTGAAGACAGGGGAAGGTACCATTGTGTCTAGATGTAAGGAATCTTTGGGTAGATATGCCTTCATCTTGTTTGGGTAGGGCCCGTACCAGGCTGTTGGATAAGTTCGGTGCTCTTTTGTTACAAATCAGTGGTGGTAAAGTGAACTCAGGGATGTTGGGATATGCCTCCTGTAGTATGTGCCAATGTTTGCGTACGATGTTGTCTATTTTAGGCGTGCACGGGTGAAACTCGCGTACAAATGGTATGCGTTGGGTAGTCGGTTGTATTCTGGTGCGTGGGGTGTCACTTCTGGCTTCTCTAAGGATATATTCGGGGTATCCTCTCTCTCTAAATTCTCTCCTCTCCTCTCAGGGGAAGGGGGCGTGTCCCTCCTTGTGGTGGTGGGAGGTGATTGGTGTGTGGGGGAAGGGGGTCGTGTCCCTCCTTGTGGTGGTGGGAGGTGATTGGTGTGGGGGAAGGGGGTCGTGTCCCTCCTTGTGGTGGTGGGAGGTGATTGATGTGTGGGGGAAGGGGGTCGTGTCCCTCCTTGTGGTGGTGGGAGGTGACTGGTTAGTGTCCCAGTAGGTATGGGGACCCCTAGTGGTGGGATTTCCAGGGGCCATTTTCTTTATTAAATATAAAAAAAAATGTAAACAATCATATTACAAAAGGTCTTAAATTTTCATCAGTAACAACATATAAAAAGTTTTTGAATCTGACAGTGCCCATTCAATGATCCATTACGTTGAACGCATAACCCAAAAAAAAAAAATTCAAAATTGCTCGTTTGTTAGGTCACATTCCAGAAAAAAAACTTTATAAAAAGTGATCAAAAAGTTACATAAAGTGGTCCCTCAACATACGGTAATCCGTTCCGAACGGACCATCGTTTGTTGAAACCATCGCATGTTGAGGGATCCGTGCAATGTAAACTATAGGACAGTGGTCTACAACCTGCGGACCTCCAGATGTTGCAAAACTAGAACACCAAGCATGCCCGGACAGCCGTTGGCTGTTAGAGGAAGTTGTACTCACCTCTCACCGCTGCCCTGGATGTCGCCGTCCATCTGCTTCCTCGGAATCCTCACTCTCTGTCACCGCCATCACGTCGCTACACACGCCGCTCCTATTGGATGATGGGACGGCGTACGCAGCGGCGTGATGACGACGATGGAGAGTGCCGACGATGAAGGGGATCCCGAAGAGGACGCGCCGGAGCCCCGAGGACAGGTAAGTGATTGTCACCGGACCACACGGGGCACCGTAAACGGCTATCCGGCGGCAGCTGAAGCAGTCTGCGCTGCCGGATAGCCGTTTACGCGATGGCCCCGACATACAAAAGCATCGTATGATGATGCTGCCTTCAACATGCGATGTTGAAATTATTGTACGTCTGGGCCATCGTAGGTCGAGGGGTCACTGTATATGCAAAAGTGGTACCGATGAAAAACTGCAGATCACAGCGCAAAAAATTAGCCGTGCACTACAATAATAGAAAAATATGTAAACATGGGGAGCTCTTTAATTATTTTCACCATAACTGGTATAGACCAGTATATGGAGGGTTAAATTTGTTTATTTAATTCCTATAGATTCTTGTTACGCCGAGCGCTCTGGGTCCCTGCTCCTCCCCGGAGCGCTCGCGCTCTCCCCCTCTCTGCAGCGCCCCGGTCAGACCCGCTGACCGGGAGCGCTGCAGTGACACTGCCAGCGGGGATGCGATTCGCATAGCGGGACATGCCCGCTCGCGAATCGCATCCCAAGTTACTCACCTGTCCCAGTCCCCGGCTGTCACGTCCTGGCGCGTGCGGCTCCGCTCCTTAGGGCGCGCGCGCGCCAGCTCTCTAAAATTTAAAGGGCCAGTGCACCAATGATTGGTGCCTGGCCCAATCAGTCTAATTAGGTTCCACCTGCTCCACGTCCATATAACCTCACTTCCCCTTCCCTGCTTTGCCGGATCTTGTTGCCCTTGTGCCTAGAGAAAGCGTTTACTGTGTTTGCCTTACCAGTGTTCCAGACCTCTTGCTATCTCCATTGACTACGAACCTTGCCGCCTGCCCTGACCTTCTGCTACGTCTGACCTCGCCTCTGTCTAGTCCTTCTGTCCCACGCCTTCTCAGCAGTCAGCGAGGTTGAGCCGTTGCCGGTGGATACGACCTGGTTGTTATCGCCGCAGCAAGACCATCCCGCTTTGCGGCGGGCTCCGGTGAAAACCAGTAGCAACCTAGAACCGGTCCACCGACACGGTCCACGCCAATCCCTCGCTGACACAGAGGATCCACATCCAGCCTGCCGAATCCTAACAATTCCCTTTTGGGAATCCAAAAATACCCTGTTTTCCCATATACTACTTAACTTGGTAAGACTCCCATATGCTTTATTGTATACTACACACTATTTAAAAACAATTAGCACTATTATCTCTGCTAATTATTCTGGTATATTTGTATTGGAACAACCCTGTGTGCCTGCAGGTCATTTGCAAAGAGCAGCAGTGCTATAATTATTAAAAACTCCACTCTGCCCCCCTCAACATGTTTCGCTATGACGTAGCGTTATCAAGAGGTAGCGGGTTGCCCGCTACCTCTTTAATTATTTGACCCACAGAATAAAATGAATGTCAGTTTTACCATAACGTGCACTGCGTAAAAACAAACCCTCCCAAAATTTATAAATTGCGGTTTTGTTTTCAATTTCCTGACACAAATAATACTTTTTTGGTTGTGCCATACAATTTATGGTAAAAAGAAAGGGTCTTTATAAACTACAATTGGTTACACAAAAAACAAGCCCTCATATGGGTCTGTGGATGGAAAAAGAGAAGTAAAAAGAAAAAATGAAAATAGGCTGTGTCCTTAAGGGGTTAATCTCATTACCTACTATTCGTCTATCACAATGAAGAAAAAAATTTGGGGAAACTAACATATGCTGCATAAACAATATCTCATAAAATATAGAAAGCGCACAATATTTAAGGAAAACAATAAAGTGTTCGTATTCTTCTATGAAATATTTGCTGTCGGTGAACACATTACATATGCGGATCGCAGCGACCATTTCAAGCTTCCAAACAAAATATAGATTTTAATTATCAGGATCAGACTGCGCTCTGGAGACCGGCGGCACAATTGACTAGAAATGAGTTGTGTTACATTTGAGCATATGGCGTTGGTATAATACACTGGGAACACACCGCACTCACTCTTCTGAAACTGACTTCACAGCAACCTGCTGCCTAATTAGTGATGGAATCTAAAATCATTACTGCCATCTACTGGTCACTTGACACATGACAAAAAAAGTTGGGGTCCAACATAATACATTTCGTTAGGACCCACAATTCTACCTGATCCTGTTTCGTGCATAGTTGGAGAAACATATCTGAGGAAAGAGGGTTCCCTTCATTATAGAGAATCCTATGGAAGCGATCATGCTAGCCCAACAATGTCCGTGAAAAGCTGTGACTCTACTGCAGCCATTCCATAGGTTCTGTCCCTGCTACACTCCATCTGGGCTACAGCAGGAATTTTCCCATGAACAACACTCATCCCCTATTTGCAGGATAGGTGATACGAATCTGATTGTAGAGGTCTGACTGATGGAACCTCCACTGATCATGGGTACAGAGATCCTGCATGTCGTTGGTTGAATAGAATCTGGCATACTTACCTCCCTTGTTCCTTTGTCGCTGCAGATGTGAGATCTTCCAGTATTCGCTCCAATCCTCATCTTAATACTTCCCAAGATGTCCCTATATCCAATAGGACACCAGGAGATCAATGGAAGCAGAAAGAACAGGACTAAAGTGGAGACCAGAAGATCTGACAGCTGTAGTGCTGGGGGAGTGGGGAGATAAGTATGATAGTTTTTGTTGTTCTCATTTAGGGGTAGGCACATAACACATATTTACTTTTCCCTGAAAACCTCTTCACCTTTTGTATTGCAGTGTATTGCTCTGTGACTGCTGTATTAGTACACCCCCACCTTCAGCAGCGTATATTAAGATGGCGGACCCAGGAGGCATGTCTAATGCGGGACCAAGGTCAGAGGTCAAGGAGGCTACATGCAGCTGCCACTATTGACCACAGCATCATGAGGGTTTTGAAGAAGGGGGTAAACACAAAACCAAAAATTATTTTTTAATTTTTCATTCCTTAAACGCCATTCTGCTAGGCTTCTTATTAAATAAAATGTTATAACATCTGCATTTTGGACAAAGTACGATAAAAGTCCATAAGACAACAGAAAGGATGGTCAATATTTCATAACATTTCCAGTTAATTGCTCAAGGGCTTGAAAGGACTGACTAAAATCTGTCTATATGAGATGCACTAATGATTTCGTCTGACATCTGATGACATCTCACATTTCCTTTGCTCATTATTTTTCTATTGAGCCGACTAAATGCAAGAAAACGGCGACAATAATCAGCAAATTTATACTCGTACTTGTCATTATCAAAGGGGCGGCAAACACTTTTCACAGATCATACAATACCTAAAAAATAATCACAATGATCTACTTTAAAACCTTCTAGGGTAGACATTCAGGTTCATAAATTCAAGTTTATGATCTAATACTAAAATTCTGCATCCTCTGCTGTTTATTAGCGTCATTCACTTGACAGCTTCACACACTATTCTTTCTTCCTTGCTGAGAAAGATTGAAAAAGATGTAATAGTCGCTAGAAGGCTTGTAGACAGAGTGACGATGATTGGGCTGCAGCTTCACTATATCTGTAATATGCCTGGTGATATTAACAACCTCTTGCCAGTGAATCTGGAAAAAAGCTAAGCTCCGCCCCAACTTCCTTTGTTCCGTCTTGCTGTGTCTGTTACCGGAGACATTTTAATCCTAACAACAGACAGTGGTCATCAGGTTGCAGGCAAGGGAGACACCTAGTGGCCAAGACTTCAGTGGCCCAAAATTTAGCTAAAATTTGCGCAAGTTTCAATTTTGCACTGTTTGTGCAAAGTGGCAATTTGTGCAAAATTGTTTTGTGCAGGGTTTGTGCAAAAAAAAAAAAACACAATCTTGACAGTCTGCGCTGGCGCAGGGAATAACTTCCTCCGTATCGCTGTTTTTCTGGAATGAAGCGTAATTTTTGGAAATAAAGTTATATAAAAACGTTAGGGTACTAAACTACTATTAGTAAGGGTCTGTTATCCAGGTCTGCTAGTAGGTGAAGGTCTGAGCTGGGTCATGCCAAGTGGCCTCACTGACACACAAGAAATAGGTGTTAACTGTTGCTGAATATTATTATTGCCCTAATAATAAGTCACAGGGTAAAATTAGCTGATAAAGTGTGAAGGATGTAAATAATTCCCAGTATGACTGGAATACTGATATACACCCAGCCCGAGGATAATACTGCCACACACACTGTGCCTCCTAAATACAATATTGTCACCCCTAAGGAATTGTGCTAGTGCCCCCTTCCCCAATAAACTGTGCCCCTAATGAACTGAGCCACTATGCCCCTAATAAGAACTATGCCACCGTGCCTCCTAATGAACTGTCCCACTGCCTCCCTAATAAACAGTGCCACTGCCTCCCTAATAAACAGTGCCACTGCCTCCCTAATAAACAGTGCCACTGCACCCCTAATGAACTGTCCCACTGCTCCCCTAATGAAATGTGCTCCTCTGGCCTCAAAGAACTGTGCCACAGTGTCCCTAATGAACTGTCCCACTGCCTCCCCAATTAACTGCATCACTGTACCCCTACTATGCCCTCTAATGAACTGTGCCACTGTGCTCCTAAATCCTTTCCCAACCTGTGACTACTCCTGTAGCTGTAGAAACAATTGTACAGGTACAGGTTGGGGAACGTGACCATAAATATTCTGTCCTTCTGAGAAGTCTCACCTGTCCCCGCTCCCACACTGCACTGGGTTTGAACAGTGATTTACAATTTGAGTACCCCTGTTCTATAAGTAAAGAAAATTGTTGAACTTCTTAGCAGATAATCATTTTTCATCCATTGACAGCACAGAAAAAACTGGGCATTGCAACTTTACCATAGAAATCAAAGAGCCATCCACTGAATGCATATTGCACCATTTCTGTTTGGTGAGAGTGTCTGTGTGAATGGACGATAATGTGAAAACCTCCCTAAGGCTTTAATTAGCTCATATTGAGCCGACGCGCTGCAGGTACCAACCAGCTATTATCCAGGGTACTACTAGAGAATCGCCTGTATCTGTCCCTATGATTATTGGAGGAGGAGTGACAACCACTGATCTCGCCTGCGGTACTGAAGAAGCATCAATTAGAGACAAGAGAGCCTGGAGGTAATCGTACAGACTACAAGATGGGGAAGGAATACTAAGCAAGACATTGATTATAGTGTTCAATGAATGAATAGACACGAGGAAGGAAAAAGCAAACAAAAGTCAGAACATCCACACATCACTAAGGATCACCCAACAAAACAGCATTGGGGGAATGTTTACATCATTACAATAACCACACATAGGCCAGCATTGTCTAATACAAATTGGGTAGCAGCCATAATGTACTTTAATAGAAAGGTTTGGGTGACATTTAGATTTAAATGCATAGTCCAGTTTAGAGAACCCATTTTTAAATATGCTATCAGGATTTTCCTAATAGATGTGCAGTGTCCCACTTGGATCACAACATGTGAGTGGGTGAAGTTTGTTGTACGCCCTATGTCAGATGTGCTTTATATAATATGCAGTTTTTATAACGTTTTATACCGTCAATGAATTAAAATTGTAAATTTATGTACCAGACAAGCCTGAGCTTTCCAGCGGGGGAGGGAAAGCATTCTCTAGGTCTGCCTCTCTAGTGAAAGAAAGAGAGGGTTCAGCTGAAGTGAAGCCTCTCTACAGTGCAGCCTTTGTGAGAGGACACCCTGGGTAAAGAAGCTCCTGCTAAGATGGACACAGTTTAAACTATACTAATTTGAGTGCAGGAGGATAGACTGGAGGAGAAGGTCAGCCTGTGGGGGTAAGCTGAACAAGGACCCCATAGGTTTATGCTAGATCGAAGTGGACTTTTAGCCAGGTAAAGTACAGCGTGGCTTCCATGTCATGCTGATCTGCATTCCACCATTGGGAATTGCAGTACCAATGAGACAGCAATAAATATCCCTGCCTCTAAGCTGTACTGCAGGAGAAGCAGATGTGTTTTCTCTCTGAGCTTCACTGTAGGACATGCAGACCCAAACTTCTTGCCTCTGAGCTTTGCCATGAGTGAAGCTACAAAACTGTGAGCCATGCAGTATGCTCCAGGGAGAAAGTAATAGGACTAGTGGAGAGAAGAATAGAAGAAAGGACCAATTCCATAAGTTGTAAGAAAGACATACACACCTTGGGTAAACTCTGCTCCAGCTAAAGTAAAATACTGTCTCCATTCTGGATGCTTTCTGGTGATCTCAATAAAGTGAACTATGGGCTGTTTACAAATTATCTACTTGTGTCTGGCTGTTTGTGCACACTACCAATAAGGGCACTCCGAACACCATCAGCCAGGACATATAACCCCAACAAGTTACCCAGAAACCATCCTACCTAAGTGCAGCCATGTCACCACAGCCTAAGGCCTCATCCACATCACGATTGTGCCTCCGAGGCACAGATACGTCGGGAAAATGTCAAAATGACATGCCCATGTATCTGTGCTGGGACAGGCATGGGCCCCATTTATTTCCATGGCCTAAGCGTAGTCAGCTAGTGACTACTTTAGGGTCATTAACCGAGCAGTGATTTTCAGTCTAAGAAAAAACTCTGTTACATTGGGAAAATAACCCGAATGTAGACACCAGCTGACTGCGCTGGGGCCATTGAAATGAATGGGGTCCATGCCTGTCTGAGCACTGATATGTCGGCATGTCATTTTGACATCTTCCTGACGTATCCGTACCTTGGTGGCACAATTGTCATGTGAACAAGGCCTTTGTAGTGTAGGAGTCTAGTGTGAGAATTTATTGAACTGTGCCACTATGCCCTCTAATGAACTATGCCACTATCATGTCCATGGTGAACAACACAGTGTTAGCAGAGGACTACAACCATCATTATTCCTAAAAGCTTTCCCTCAGTTGATCCCCTAATAACTGTGCCACTATGAACCCCAAAGAACTGTGCCACCACCCCCTTAATTCACTTCACTACTGTACCCCTAGTGTACTGTGCCACAATGCCCCCTGATTAACTATATCATTATTCTCCATAATAGGAATTATGGAAACCTTAGGATGAAAGGGGGATGGTGGAACTGTACATAATGTGACCACCATGAACATGTGAACTAGGACCAATACACGTTACTGGGGGCCTCGGTTGTCAAAAGCCTCAAAACTATTCTTGGGCGTACCACTTTAAATACAGGAAGTACATAAAGGAAGGTAACATTTTTCCCCACTGTGTTATTGGTATTTATCCATCACTTATTATTCCTATGACTCCCTTATGAGAAGGAAGGCAAAATAAGGCTTCCAGCAGAGAAAGCCATTTCAGCCCAGCTATTGTGTCTTACCACAACCCATTTAAATGCAGATGCCAGCGACCTAGTGAGAATAAAATATTAATTCAGAATCCTGACATTATTCTTCATATTCTTACCATTTGAAACCTCACGTCAAGAACCACCAGCTGCTCCCAATAAGCCTCCTCTGCAAGACCAGACGCTACAAAATGATTGTCACTTCTGACTTTACAGGAAAGGCAACTTTTATTTCACACTCGGCCGGCTCCTAAATAATTCACATCTGATGATTTATGAATCCTCACTTTCTGCTGTGTACGTCTCCATGTGCTGCCATCAGGGGGAAAAAATGCCGCGTCCGCACAACCAATAGTTGCAAAGTGAATTTCCCCGCAAATTTCTTCTGTACGTTGGTAAAAGATAAATGATAAGAATCCAATTGTAAAGTTCTGTCTGCTTAGAATCTATTCATGTCCCTACATAACACCACCTTAAGTATAAACATATAAATCTTTATTGAAATGTTTTACATAAAAAACATATAAATGCAAAAAAGTGAAGTATTGCAATAGAAATCCAACACAAGAATATCTGGCGCAGAGTAAGAAAAATACATACAAATGAATAAATAAAAATGTCCACACACTATATATAGCAATATATGGAATAATGGGAAAGTCGGAGGTTCGAAGACGATCAGATGCCGTCGTAGTTCCGACCATAAACGATGCCGACTAGCGATCCGGCGGCGTTATTCCCATTATTCCATATATTGCTATATATAGTGTGTGGACATTTTTATTTACTCATTTGTATGTATTTTTCTTACTCTGCGCCAGCTATTCTTGTGTTGGATTTCTATTGCAATACTTCACTTTTTTGCATTTATATGTTTTTTATGTAAAACATTTCAATAAAGATTTATATGTTTATACTTAAGGGGGTGTTATAACTCCAATCTCTCTGTATACATATATTTATGGAGTTCCCCTGTCCTTGACAGGACTAGTACGCACTCCCCTATGGGTGTCACTGGGGCACATGGGAGTGTGTGGTGCATTTCTCTAGGACTTTGGTGTTCATGTTCCTACATAAGGCTGCTTTTTATTATAAGCCTCTATTAGGTTATAAATTCATTAAAGGGGTACCGTACTCCGGTGGAAAACAATTTTTTTCTTATCATCTGCTCCAGAAAGTTAAACAGATTTGTAAATTACTTCTATTAAAAATCTTAATTCTTCCAGTACTTATCAGCTGCTGTATGCTCCGCCGGAAGTTGAGTTGTTCTTTTCTGTCTGACCACAGTGCTCTCTGCTGACACCTCTGTCCATGTCAGGAACTGTCCAGAGTAGGAGCAATTAATCATAGCAAACCTATCCTGCTCTGGATAGTTCCTGACATGGACAGAGGTGTCGGCAGAGAGCACTGTGGTCAGACTGGAAAGAACAACAAAACTTCCTGTTGAGCATACAGCAGCTGATAAGTACTGGAAGGATTAAGATTTTTAATAGAAGTAGTTTACAAATCTGTTTAACTTTTTGGCACCAGCTGATTTGAAAAAAAAAATTTCCACTGGAGTACCCCTTTAACCTCTTAAGGACGCAGGGACCCGGTATTGGGTATTTATTTATTGGGTATTTATTTTATTGCGCCCGGTCCCGGTATTTAAAACGGGGTAACGACGTGACCCCGCATCATACCGGGTCAGTCCCGGCGGCTTATGATAGCCAGGACCCTGGGCTAATAGCGTGTGGCACCGATCGTTGTGCCGCGCGTTATTAACCCTTTAGACGCAGCGTTCAAAGTTGATCGCCGCGTCTAAAACGAAAATAAAAGCATCCCGGCAGCTTAGTCGGGCTTATCGGGACTATCGCAATAAAGTCGCAATGTCCCGATCAGCTAGGACGCGAGCGGAGGCCCCCTTACCTTGCTCCGTCGCGTCCGATTGGCGTTTGATTGCTCCAAGCCTGAGTTACAGGCTTGAGCAATCAACCCCCTATAACACTGATCCATGCAAAGCTATGGCTTTGCAGGGATCAGTGTAAAAGATCAGTGTGTGCAGTGTTATAGGTCCCTATGGGAGCTATAACACTGCAAAAAAAAGTGGGAAAAAAAGTTAATAAAGGTCATTTAACCCCTTCCCTAATAAAAGTTTGAATCACCCCCCTTTTCCCATAAATAAACCGGTGTAAATAAAAATAAACATATGTGGTATCGCCACGTGCGGAAATGTCCGAACTATAAAAAATATATTGTTAATTAAACTGCACGGTCAATGGCGTACGCGCAAAAAAATACCAAAGTCCAAAATAGCGTACTTTTTGTCACTTTTTATATCATAAAAAAAATTAATAAAAAGCGATCAAAAAGTCCGATCAATACAAAAATGGTACCGATAAAAACATCAGAACACGGTGCAAAAAATGAGTCCTCATATCGGCCCGTATGCGGAAAAATAAAAAAGTTATAGGGGTCAAAAGATGAGAATTTTTAACGTATAAATTTTCCTGCATGTAGTTATGACTTTTTTCTGTACGACAAAATCAAACCTATATAAATAGGGTATCATTTTAATCGTATGGACCTACAGAATAAAGATAAGGTGTCATTTTTACCGAAAAATTTACTACGTAGAAACGGAAGCCCCCAAAAGTTACAAAATTAAATTTTTTCTTAAATTTTGTCGCACAATGAATTTTTTTTCCATTTTGCCGTGGATTTTTGGGTAAAATAACTAATGTCACTGCAAAGTAGAATTTGTGGCGCAAAAAAAAAGCCATAATGAGGAAAAAATGAATGATGAAAAAATGAAAATGGAAAAACGGAAAAAAGCTGAGTCCTTAAAGGGGTATTCCGGGAATTTTTTTTCTTTGACTATGCTACAGGGGCTGTAAAGTTAGTGTAGTTCATAATATAGTGTCCGTACCTGTGTGTGACGGTTTTCTCACAATTCTTCTGTGATTTTCACCCCAATATTTATTTTTACCAGCATACAAAATGACTGTTGTCTCGGATTTTTCCCAGCTTGCAATGCGGCCGAGAGCTGACTTACTAGTCAGCTGATGATAGGGAGCCTGTCTGTTTCAATGGGTGGAGGGATCAATCTGCAAGTAATGCAACAGCTGTAGGCACCCAGATTGAGAACCACAGGTCTGCAGCTCATTTATGTTTCAATGGGTGGGGTGGCTGATGTGTGTGAAGGAGTAAAAAAAAAAAAGAACAGTCAAACAGGAAAGACAAGTTCACAAAAAGCTAGCCACAGATGAGGAATGGGGGAGAGCGATGCGACTCTTTCATAAACTCTCTACTTTATGTAAGGTGCAGGAAACGAATTACAAGCTGTTAACAAGGTGGTATAGAGTCCCCTCGCTTTACATAAATTCTACCCAGGAGTGCCAGACGTTTGCTGGAGATGTGGAGAATCGGGGGGCTCGATGTCCCACATATGGCTGATGTGCCCGAGCCTTAATACCTTCTGGAGCCAGGTCCTCAAGGTTATCCACAAGCTGACATCCATACATTTGCCTGAATTCCCGGGCCCTCTCCTACTCTCCATATTCCCGCCCTACCCAAATGACAGGACCACCTAGCCCGATTCATGGTCCTAGCTGCGAGATCGGTTATACCCAGATTGTGGAAGTCTTCCACCCCGTCCTCACTGTCTTCATGGTTTCAAGAACTCTCCCACCTTCATAGGATGGAGGAGTTGCTGGCAGACTCTAAAAGGCATGTAGACAAACACCATCTCATTTGGAGACCGTGGATTAACTTCCTATCATCAGACACCTACAGAACCATACATATCAGTCCCCCAGATTTGTGAACCCTAGGACTTCTCGGACGTGTGCCCTTGCACTCAGTGTCAACCCGCTGCCCGGGAGAGGCTCCGCCTGCGCTCTCCGCTAAGAGATCACTCATCTACACGCCTGTACCTCTTTACCCCCTTTATCTTTACTTCTCTTTCTTCGTTGCTGCTCTTCCCCCCTACTTCTTTCCCCCCTTACCTCCCCCTCTTGCTTCTTTAGTACCCTCACGGGATTCACCGAAGCTCCCGATGTTGAAAAGATATGTCCACGAGGCTACACTACTGTATTAGTGGTAAATGCGCCGCTACATGGCTCATCTGCAGTTCTGTATTTTCTTGGTTCGTCATTCCTACGATTTAATTGTTTGTTTTAACATATGTTATGCTACCTGGGGCATTGTGCCCACTGTATTGCCTATCATTATGACATGCCTCGGTGCTATGTTTTTGTTTTTTCTTTGTGAAAAATTTGCAATAAAAATTATATTCTGAAAAAAGCTAGCCACAGTGTTGCAAAACTACAACTTCCAGCTGTCTGGGTATGCTGGGAGTTGTAGTTTTGCAACAGCTGGAGGCACACTGGTTGAGAAACACTGCTGTAGCCTACGACAGAGTGTAACAGGCGTTTTATCACGGGAACAACCCCAGCTCCATGACTGCATGGTGGGGTTTCTGGCAGAAGACTTGACAGGATTGCAACCTGTCAAATAACCTTCTAGATGCTGCATTCACTATTGATCATGGCATCTAGGGGGTTAAACTGACCTGATTGGACCTGGAATATATAACCGGCATTGTCACGATTCGGCTTCCAGGTAGTGGATCCTCTGTGTCAGCGAGGGATTGGCGTGGACCGTGCTAGTGGACCGGTTCTAAGAGGCTACTGGTTTTCACCAGAGCCCGCCGCAAAGCGGGATGGTCTTGCTGCGGCAGTAGCAACCAGGTCGTATCCACTAGCAACGGCTCTACCTCGCTGACTGCTGAGAAGGCGTGGGACAGAAGGACTAGGCAGAGGCAAGGTCAGACGTAGCAGAAGGTCGGGGGCAGGCGGCAAGGTTCGTAGTCAGGATGGGTAGCAGAAGTTCAGGTACACAGGCTTTGGACACACTAAACGCTTTCACTGGCACAAGGCAACAAGATCCGGCAAGGGAGTGCATGGGAGGAGGTCAGATAAAGGCAGGGAGCAGGTGGAAGCCAATTAAGCTAATTGGGCCAGGCACCAATCATTGGTGCACTGGCCCTTTAAGTCTCAGAGAGCTGGCGCGCGCGCGCCCTAGAGAGCGGAGCCGCGCGCGCCAGCACATGACAGCAGGGGACCGGGACGGGTAAGTGACCTGGGATGCGATTCGCGAGCGGGCGCGTCCCGCTGTGCGAATCGCATCCCCAACGGCCAAGACAGTGCAGCGCTCCCGGTCAGCGGGACTGACCGGGGCGCTGCAGGGAGAAAGACGCCGTGAGCGCTCCGGGGAGGAGCGGGGACCCGGAGCGCTAGGCGTAACAGTACCCCCCCCCTTAGGTCTCCCCTTCTCTTTGTCCGGTAACTGCCTCCCCTGGGATGAGGACACCGGGAAAGAATGGAGGGTTTCCTTAACGGCAGGCAGTACAGCAGGAGTGGGAATGGGGAGGGAGGGCAGAGGGCGAGGCCTGGCACGGGGCAGTGTGACACCAGGACGGGGGCCATGGGGAGGCACAGAGGCTTGCCTGACGGGACTGGGAGGGGGGGAGAGGCACTTCCTGTGGCAGGCAGAGTCCCAGTTCTTTATCTCCCCGGTGGTCCAATCAAGGGTGGGGGAATGAAGCCGGAGCCATGGCAGACCGAGGAGGACCTCAGAGGTACAACTGGGGAGAATGAAGAACTCAATCCTTTCGTGGTGGGGTCCGATAGACATCAGGAGGGGTTCTGTGCGGTAACGCACGGTGCAGTCCAATCTGGCTCCGTTGACCGCGGAAATGTAGAGCGGTTTGGCGAGACGGGTCACCGGGATGCTGAATTTATTAACAAAGGACTCCACCATAAAATTCCCGGAGGCACCAGAGTCCAAGCAGGCCACGGCTGAGAGGGAGGAGTTGGCTGTAGGAGAAATCCGCACGGGCACCGTGAGACGTGGAGAAGAAGACTTAGAACCAAGAGATGCCACACCCACGTGAGCTGGGTGCGTGCGTGCGTTTCCCAGGCGTGGAGGACGGATAGGGCAATCCACCAAGAAATGCTCGGTACTGGCACAGTACAGACAGAGATTTTCTTCTCTACGGCGATTCCTCTCTTCCTGGGTCAGGCGAGACCGATCCACTTGCATGGCCTCCTCGGCGGGAGGCCCAGGCATAGACTGCAAAGGATGCTGTGGGAGAGGTGCCCAGAGATCTAAGTCTTTTTCCTGGCGGAGCTCTTGGTGTCGCTCAGAAAAACGCATGTCAATGCGGGTAGCTAGATGGATGAGTTCTTGGAGGTTGGCAGGAATCTCTCGTGCGGCCAGCACATCCTTGATGCGACTGGATAGGCCTTTTTTAAAGGTCGCGCAGAGAGCCTCATTATTCCAGGATAGTTCAGAAGCAAAAGTACGGAATTGTATGGCGTACTCGCCAACGGAAGAATTACCCTGGACCAGGTTCAGCAAGGCAGTCTCAGCAGAAGAGGCTCGGGCAGGTTCCTCAAAGACACTTCGGACTTCAGCAAAGAAGGACTGGACTGTGGCTGTGGCAGGATCATTGCGGTCCCAGAGCGGTGTGGCCCAAGACAAGGCCTTTCCTGAAAGAAGGCTCACCACGAACGCCACCTTAGACCGTTCTGTAGGAAACAAGTCTGACAACATCTCCATATGCAGGGAACACTGAGACAAAAATCCACGGCAGAGTCTGGAGTCCCCATCAAATTTGTCCGGCAGGGACAAGCGGAGGTTAGGAGCGGCCACTCGCTGCGGAGGAGGTGCAGGAGCTGGCGGAGGAGATGGTTGCTGCTGTAGCAGAGGCAGAATTTGCTGTAACATGGCGGTCAACTGCGACAGCTGCTGTCCTTGTTGGGCAATCTGCTGCGATTGCTGAGCGACCACCGTGGGAAGATCAGCGAGACTTGGCAGCGGCACCTCAGCGGGATCCATGGCCGGATCTACTGTCACGATTCGGCTTCCAGGTAGTGGATCCTCTGTGTCAGCGAGGGATTGGCGTGGACCGTGCTAGTGGACCGGTTCTAAGAGGCTACTGGTTTTCACCAGAGCCCGCCGCAAAGCGGGATGGTCTTGCTGCGGCAGTAGCAACCAGGTCGTATCCACTAGCAACGGCTCTACCTCGCTGACTGCTGAGAAGGCGTGGGACAGAAGGACTAGGCAGAGGCAAGGTCAGACGTAGCAGAAGGTCGGGGGCAGGCGGCAAGGTTCGTAGTCAGGATGGGTAGCAGAAGTTCAGGTACACAGGCTTTGGACACACTAAACGCTTTCACTGGCACAAGGCAACAAGATCCGGCAAGGGAGTGCATGGGAGGAGGTCAGATAAAGGCAGGGAGCAGGTGGAAGCCAATTAAGCTAATTGGGCCAGGCACCAATCATTGGTGCACTGGCCCTTTAAGTCTCAGAGAGCTGGCGCGCGCGCGCCCTAGAGAGCGGAGCCGCGCGCGCCAGCACATGACAGCAGGGGACCGGGACGGGTAAGTGACCTGGGATGCGATTCGCGAGCGGGCGCGTCCCGCTGTGCGAATCGCATCCCCAACGGCCAAGACAGTGCAGCGCTCCCGGTCAGCGGGACTGACCGGGGCGCTGCAGGGAGAAAGACGCCGTGAGCGCTCCGGGGAGGAGCGGGGACCCGGAGCGCTAGGCGTAACAGGCATGCATCGCATATTGAAACTGCTCAGCTCCTGAGCTGGCACCATATGTTGCCCCACTGCACTCCAATGTACATGTATATGGGGAGTCTAGTGTGTATAGATATGGGGGAGATGAGCCTCAATTTAGGCGTGCCTCCTGTAATAGCAGCTCCTACCTTGACGAGCCTATCTCATCCATGCATAACATGGACAGCCATTCACTTGAACGTCCACCACTATCCACTCTGACCAAGAGTAGGATCCTAAATAGAGAACCATCCTCTATGAACTTATATTTCTACCCTTGAAAATGGGTTTTCTATAGGTTCATACACTGCTCAAAAAAATTAAGGGAACACTAAGATAACACATCCTAGATCTGAATGAATGAACTAATCATATGAAATACTTTTGTCTTTACATAGTTGAATGTGCTGAAAACAAAATCACACAAAAATTATCAATGGAAATCAAATTTATCAACCCATGGAGGTCTGGATATGGAGTCACACTCAAAATCAAAATGGAAAACCACACTACAGGCTGATCCAACTTTGATGTAATGTCCTTAAAACAAGTCAAAATGAGGTTCAGTAGTGTGTGTGGCCTACAAAGCCTGGGCATGCTCCTGATGAGGTGGTGGATGGTCTCCTGAGGGATGTCTGTTGCGCTGAGCGCTCCGGCCACTCACTCTGGCCGTGAGAGCTCTCCTCCTTCTTCCTCCGGTCGGCCCAGGATTCGTATTGCGGTATCTGCCCGCATGCAAATCTGTGTTTGCCCTGCCGTGTCCTGATGTACTGTTCCTGCTACGTTCCTGATCACGCGCCTGTGCCGCCTGCCCTGACCCTCTGCTATCCTGACATCGAGTTGCCAGATCCTTATTGTGCCACGTATCTCCTCAGCAGCTTGTGTGGACGAGTCGTGTCAGGGGTAGCGAACTGTGTGCCGCCTGCCGCAGCAAGTCCATCCCGCTTTGCGGTTGACTCTGATGAAAACCAGCGGCAACTTAGACTCCACTCCCTAACACGGCCCAAGCCATCATCCACACAGGTACAGTGGATCTACTACCTCCGTGAGTGTTACAATGTCCTCCCAGACCTGGACTAAAGCATCCGTCAACTCCTGGACAGTCTGTGGTGAAACGTGGTGTTAGTGGATGGAGCGAGACATGATGTCCCAGATTTGCTCAATCCGATTCAGGCCTGGGGAACGGGCGGGCCAGTCCATAGCATCAATGCCTTCCTCTAGCAGGAACTGCTGACACACTCCAGCCACATGAGGTCTAGCATTGTCTTGCATTAGGAGGAACCCAGGGCCAACTGCACCAGCATGTGGTCTCACAAGGGGTCTCAGGATCTCATCTCGGTACCTAATGGCAGTCAGGCTACCTCTGTTCAGCCCCCCAAGAAATGCCACCCCACACCATTACTGACCCACCGCCAAACCGGTCATGCTGGAGGATGTTGAAGGCAGAAGAATGTTCTCCACGGGGTGCCAAATCTTGGTGTTCTCTGGCAAATGCCAAACGTCCTGCACAGTGTTGGGCTGTAAGGACAACCCCCACCTGTGGACATCGGGCCCTCATACCACCCTCATGGAGTCTGTTTCTGACCATTTGACTGAACACATGCACATTTGTGGCCTGATGGATGTCATTTTGCAGGGCTCTGGCAGTGCTCCTCCTTGCACAAAGGTGGAGGTAGCAGTCCTGCTGCTGGGTTGTTGCCCTCTTACGGCCTCCTCCATGTCTCCTGATGTACTGGACTTTCTCCTGGTAGCGCCTCCATGCTTTGGACGCTGACAGACACAGCAAATCTTCTTGCCACAGCTCGCATTGAAGTGCCATCCTGGATGAGCTGCACTACCTGAGCCACTTGTGTGGGTTGTTGACTCAGTCTCATGTTACCACTAGAGTGAAAGCACCGCCAGCATTCAAAAGTGACCAAAACATCAGCCAGGAAGTATAGGAACTGAGAAGGGGTCTGTGGTCACCACCTGCAGAACCCCTCCTTTATTGGGTGTGTCTTGCTAATTGCCTATGTGGTGTCCCGGTACCGTATCCTATCCGGTACCTGGGTGTGTGGGTCCCCTTAGCCAGAGTCCCTAGGACATCGGGGTCCCCATTGTCTAGTTCACCCCTAGTCACCTCTCATCCAGATATTTATTGCTCCAATAGCTTACTTAGGAAGCATGTAAATGTTATATAAATGCCCTATAAATAGTTAATTACCTGTCTATAGCGTAGCAAGACCTGCGGGTCACGTGGTTAAGTGAACTCTATGGTATTTCTGCTTTAGGACCTTTGGAGGTCCTTGTGACGTAGTCAATCCCATCACACTGTGTAACAGTGAGTGGCAGATGTTCGGACCAATCAGATTAGCCCCACCCCTGTTACGCCTAGCGCTCCGGGTCCCCGCTCCTCCCCGGAGCGCTCACGGCGTCTCTCTCCCCGCAGCGCCCCGGTCAGTCCCGCTGACCGGGAGCGCTGCACTGTCATGGCCGTCGGGGATGCGATTCGCACAGCGGGACGCGCCCGCTCGCGAATCGCATCCCAGGTCACTTACCCGTCCCGGTCCCCTGCTGTCATGTGCTGGCGCGCGCGGCTCCGCTCTCTAGGGCGCGCGCGCGCCAGCTCTCTGAGACTTAAAGGGCCAGTGCACCAATGATTGGTGCCTGGCCCAATTAGCTTAATTGGTTCCCACCTGCTCCCACACTATATCTGCTCACTGCCCCTGCACTCCCTTGCCGGATCTTGTTGCCTTGTGCCAGTGAAAGCGATTAGTGTGTCCAAAGCCTGTGTTGCCTGAACTTCTGCTATCCATCTTGACTACGAACCTTGCCGCCTGCCCCGACCTTCTGCTACGTCTGACCTTGCCTCTGCCTAGTCCTTCTGTCCCACGCCTTCTCAGCAGTCAGCGAGGTTGAGCCGTTGCTAGTGGATACGACCTGGTTGCTACTGCCGCAGCAAGACCATCCCGCTTTGCGGCGGGCTCTGGTGAACACCAGTAGCCTCTTAGAACCGGTCCACTAGCACGGTCCACGCCAATCCCTCGCTGACACAGAGGATCCACTACCTGCGAGCCGAATCGTGACAGTAGATCCGGCCATGGATCCCGCTGAGGTGCCGCTGCCAAGTCTCGCTGACCTTACCACGGTGGTCGCTCAGCAATCGCAGCAAATTGCCCAACAAGGACAGCAGCTGTCGCAGTTGACCGCCACGTTACAGCAACTTCTGCCTCTGCTACAGCAGCAACCATCTCCTCCGCCAGCTCCTGCACCTCCTCCGCAGCGAGTGGCCGCTCCTAGCCTCCGCTTGTCCCTGCCGGACAAATTTGATGGGAACTCTAAACTCTGCCGTGGATTTTTGTCTCAGTGTTCCCTGCATATGGAGATGTTGTCGGACTTGTTTCCTACAGAACGGTCTAAGGTGGCATTCGTAGTAAGCCTTCTTTCAGGAAAGGCCTTGTCTTGGGCCACACCGCTCTGGGACCGCAATGATCCTGCCACAGCCACAGTCCAGTCCTTTTTCGCTGAAGTCTAGAGTGTCTTCGAGGAGCCAGCCCGAGCTTCTTCTGCCGAGACTGCCCTGTTGAACCTGGTCCAGGGTAATTCTTCAGTGGGCGAGTACGCCATCCAATTTCGTACTCTTGCTTCCGAGTTATCATGGAATAACGAGGCTCTCTGCGCGACCTTTAAAAAAGGCCTATCCAGTCGCATCAAGGATGTGCTGGCCGCACGAGAGATTCCTGCCAACCTGCAAGAACTCATCCATTTGGCTACCCGCATTGACATGCGTTTTTCTGAGCGACACCAAGAGCTCCGCCAGGAAAAAGACTTAGATCTCTGGGCACCTCTCCCACAGTATCCGTTGCAATCTACGCCTGGGCCTCCCGCCGAGGAGGCCATGCAAGTGGATCGGTCTCGCCTGACCCAGGAAGAGAGGAATCGCCGTTGGGAAGAAAATCTCTGTCTGTACTGTGCCAGTACCGAGCATTTCTTGGTGGATTGCCCTATCCGTCCTCCACGTCTGGGAAACGCACGCACGCACCCAGCTCACGTGGGTGTGGCGTCTCTTGGTTCTAAGTCTGCTTCTCCACGTCTCACGGTGCCCGTGCGGATTTCTCCTTCAGCCAACTCCTCCCTCTCAGCCGTGGCCTGCTTGGACTCTGGTGCCTCTGGGAATTTTATTTTGGAGTCGTTTGTGAATAAATTCCGCATCCCGGTGACCCGTCTCGTCAAGCCGCTCTACATTTCCGCGGTCAACGGAGTCAGATTGGATTGCACCGTGCGTTACCGCACAGAACCCCTCCTGATGTGTATTGGACCCCACCACGAAAGGATTGAGTTATTCGTCCTTCCCAACTGTACCTCTGAGGTCCTCCTCGGTCTGCCATGGCTCCGGCTTCATTCTCCCACCCTTGATTGGACCACCGGGGAGATCAAGAACTGGGACTCTGCCTGCCATAGGAAGTGCCTCTCCCCCCCTCCCAGTCCCGTCAGGCAAGCCTCAGTGCCTCCTCATGGCCCCCGTCCTGGTGTCACACTGCCCCGTGCCAGGCTTCGCCCTCTGCCCTCCCTCCCCATTCCCACTCCTGCTGTACTGCCTGCCGTTGAGGAAACCCTCCATTCTTTCCCGGTGTCCTCATCCCAGGGGAGGCAGTTACCGGACAAAGAAAAGGGGAGACCTAAGGGGGGGGTACTGTTACGCCTAGCGCTCCGGGTCCCCGCTCCTCCCCGGAGCGCTCACGGCGTCTCTCTCCCCGCAGCGCCCCGGTCAGTCCCTCTGACCGGGAGCGCTGCACTGTCATGGCCGTCGGGGATGCGATTCGCACAGCGGGACGCGCCCGCTCGCGAATCGCATCCCAGGTCACTTACCCGTCCCGGTCCCCTGCTGTCATGTGCTGGCGCGGCTCCGCTCTCTAGGGCGCGCGCGCGCCAGCTCTCTGAGACTTAAAGGGCCAGTGCACCAATGATTGGTGCCTGGCCCAATTAGCTTAATTGGTTCCCACCTGCTCCCACACTATATCTGCTCACTGCCCCTGCACTCCCTTGCCGGATCTTGTTGCCTTGTGCCAGTGAAAGCGATTAGTGTGTCCAAAGCCTGTGTTGCCTGAACTTCTGCTATCCATCTTGACTACGAACCTTGCCGCCTGCCCCGACCTTCTGCTACGTCTGACCTTGCCTCTGCCTAGTCCTTCTGTCCCACGCCTTCTCAGCAGTCAGCGAGGTTGAGCCGTTGCTAGTGGATACGACCTGGTTGCTACTGCCGCAGCAAGACCATCCCGCTTTGCGGCGGGCTCTGGTGAACACCAGTAGCCTCTTAGAACCGGTCCACTAGCACGGTCCACGCCAATCCCTCGCTGACACAGAGGATCCACTACCTGCGAGCCGAATCGTGACAACCCCATCCCATATAAGGGAGCAGCGGCCATGTTCTTGCTCTCTTGTTCCTGCGCAGCCAAGCAGTGAGGATTTCTCTTGTTCCTGCAAAGCCAAACAGTAAGGATCGCTCTTGTTCCTGCACAGCCAATCAGTAAGGAGCTCTCTGGTTCCAGCGCAGCCAAACAGTAAGGATCTCTCTTGTTCCGCTCTCGTTCTTGTGCAAGTAAGCAAGAAGCATCTGCGCTGCTGAGATCTGTGAGTCTAGGCCTGAACCTTGCGGCGACAGCCGATAACTTCTAAATTCCGAGTGTATCAATCCCCACGCACTCTGCAAGATCACCGGACCTTATCTATCCCCTAAATCCAGACGGATCTGCAATAATTACCCTAAATTCTGAGACTTAAATTTATTTCAAGGTCCGCAACAATTGTCAGTCATTGAGCTATATAAAGACTGCATTCCTGAGACTGTCATTGTTCATTGGATGTACCGCAAGCACTTAAGTAAAGTTACCCAAGTTCAAGTACATTGTGGACCTTCAGTCATTTCATTACATGTACCTGTCGTTTCTGGGAAGGGCGGCGATAGGCCGGAGGATTACCTCAGCATTCTAGCCCTCAGCCTGGCGTCACGAACTCTAGGGTTAACATTAACCCCTCATCTCCCGAAACAATACCCTCACTACCAACACCCCCCAAGGGCTACCACACCTATAATTTCCACCTGTTGTCTGTTCAATTTGCACAACAGCATGTGAAATTGATTGTCAATCAGTGTTGCTTCCTGAGTGGACAGTGTGATTTCACAGAAGTGTCATTGACTTGGCGTTACATTGTGTTGTTTAAGTGTTCCCTTTATTTTTTTGAGCAGTGTAGATTAGTTCCCAGCTGACTCCTGAGGTTACACATAGCCACAATGCTATATTGGGAAGTGGTAGGAATGGAGATAGCTCTCTAGAGTGGAAGGTGTGTGAATAAATCATTGTCAGTATTGGTGATTGTCTATGTCCTTCTTGTAGTATTACCAAATGATTGGAAACTGTTATTTTTAGGACTTTTTCCTTTCCAGTCTTAATATTGATGTCGTATTATTAGGATCCCACCACCATTTTTCTCTACATATCTTTCATCTCAATGCTGGGCAGAATACTAAAACTCTGCCCTATTCAAGTCAATAGCTTGCATAGTACACTGCAATACTACTGAATTGCAGTGTACTGTCATTTCCGCAATATCCTAACAGAGCCCAAAGGAATATTTAAAATGGCAGCCATAAAGGATTTCAACCCCCCCTGTTGCCATGACAACCAATTGGCGCCAAGATTACGCTTGAGGGGTGCTAATTGGACCCCTGACAGAACCAGCACCTGTCAAATAACTACCTTGATGCAATAACTAACTAGATGCCATAGTGACGTTTGATGCCAGTCACCATTGGCGGGTGTAAGTTGTAGATAGCAGCAGATACCTGCCAGGTATACAGCCAGCTCAGCATCTTAGTCTGCTCCATACTGGCTTTACAACATTGTGTCAAATGTTGAAAATGGGTCAACCCACATGGTGCCTAATTATAAAAAATAAAGATGCAAAAAAAAAAAAAAAAAATTGCTGTTCTTTGTTTATTCCACCTCACAAAACCAAATATTTAAAGGGGTACTCCGGCGCTAAGACATCTTATCCCCTATCCAAAGGATAAGATGCATGATCGTGGGGGTCCCGCCGCTGGGGAGCCCGGTGATCTTCCACGTCACGCTCCGCCCCCTCAATGCAAGCCTATGGGAGGGGGCGTGGCGGCTGTCACGCCCCCTCCATAGGCTTGCGTTGAGGGGGCGGAGCGTGACGTCACACCGGGGCGGAGCCGTGACGTCACTATGCTCCGTCCCCGTGATCGCCAGTAATCAGATCCGGAGCGAGCACGCTCTGGGGGCTGATTCTAACGGGGTGTCTTAGCGCCTTTAAGCAAACAAAGTCATGTACCACAAAATTACAATTTTAACTAATTTCAAATAACAAGCCCTCACAGCTCTGCTGATGGGAACATTTTATAAGTTATAGCTCTTAGAATATGGTGACACAAGAATACATTTGTTTTTTACAATAGCCACATAAGAAAAAAATCTATGTAACGTTGGTGTCTTTTCATAGTTGCAAATAATTCCACAAAACATGTCATGTATTATGTAGGGTGAACAGTGTAAAAAATTGAACAACAAAAAATTAAAAATAAATAAATAAACTTTAAAAATTGCTGAATTTATACCCCCCCCCCCCCCCCCAGAAAAAAAAACAGGTAACTACCATGCAGCTCGCCCCATAAAAAAGCCCTATGTCTGTGTTTGCTGGGAGTCAATAGAGAAATATGAGAAACCAAAACCAACTTGTCATTTTTAGCTCAGTAGCAGTTTTCGAAAATCGCAGCATGTGGAGGGTCTGAAGTTTTTTCATGAAATCTTGGCTTTTTTTCAGGTTGCCTGGCAACACAAATTGTTAATACCACAGGTAATTTGCAAAGTGGTGTGAATGGTAGTTAACTAAAGATTTGCATAAAAGTCACAGTCTGGGGGGAGGGGACCTACAAAGATATGGCGTTCTTTCAGGGAATTCTTTTTTTTTTTTTTCTCCCATGCTATGGTAGGAAAGAACACAAAAAAATCCAATGTGGGTTTACATTGGTGATTTTCTTTTTGTTATTTCCACCAACACCCCCCAACCGGTTATTTAAAAGAAATCCTTGAGTCAAATGAAGAAGGAATCACATGACATGCAATGATCGAAATGCAGAGTCAAAACACTATTATTGAAAAAAAAAATCCACATAAAACTGTATCTTGGGAGTGCAAAGTGAGGGGGAAAATTTCTTGGAGGTTTTTCAAGTAAAAAAAAATGTGTGGAAACGTAGCCTTAAAGGGGTACTCCAGGAAAATAAACCCATAGCCCATCCTTTCCCTTTCATCAACCAATTTAATTGTCTTAATATAATTCATTAGCTAAATAGAGCAGTTTTCCCTCTTTGTTTATAACTTTCATGCATGAAGCAAAGCAAATCCAGCCACCCACTTTGTCTCTGTCCAAATCCCTCTTTAAAAGAAGCCCCTGCCATCTTGAGAGACATAGACCACGTGTTTTCTGCCCTGATTACACATTCTTTCTTTAGTAATGAGAGCTGGGAAGTGTGTGTGGTCTCAGCCAATCACACACTGCACTTCTCTCTGCTCACAGAGCAGGAGGGTGGGGGCTTCTCTCAGAGAGGGAGCTGGCTTGCAGAGCTGCAATGATTGCTGAGAGGTGTAGGCAAGGGGACGGAAGGATGGTAAAAAATATCAATCAACCAGAGAAGACAATATGGGCCACATGAGTCATGTATATCAGACAGGATAGTTTACAGGGCACATATTCAGGTAGTGTAGTGGCTTTGGAGCTTATATATATACTTCACTGGAGTACCCATTAAAGCTGGTTCGCATGTAGCATTTATGGCACACATGCCAAATTTAGCTGGTGCATACTGTATTTTCCTACTCCATTGAATACAATAGGTAGCAAAATCAGTTGCAGAAAATATACCCTTAAAGCGATACTCCGCTGAAAACTCTTGTTCTCAGTTTGTATGTGGTGTTGCAGCTTCGTTCTATTGAAGTGAATGGAGATAATACCACACAACCTAGGGAAATATGTGGAATCCTGGAATACTACTTTAAACCTGCGCCAGTATCAGTGACACATACTCTTCAGAAAAGCTAACAAATCTGAGAACATTTCTTGCCACTGTTCTGCACTCGCCTCCATTTGTCTCTGGATTTCCCATGAAATATTAATTAAAATAAAACCTTATTAAAATGATAATTCTAAGCCATAAAGCCTGTGTAAAGTGACATACGGTGAGCGGGGAGATTACAATGATGCCAAGTATATGCAGCTTTATTGATGACATTTATGTGGTATTTAAAACATAATTTATAATACAATGTAAACATCAAATACATCAGGTTTCCTGGCAACAGAAATTGATAATACCGCAGGTAATTTGCATAGTGGTATTTACGGTAATTGAGTAAAGACTTGTGTAAAAGTCACAGTGTGCAGCCTGGGGGAGGGGATCTACAAGGATGGTGGATTTTTATTTGTGTTCTCAGGGGCGCTTCTGCCATAAGCCACTTGAGTTAGTAGCCTTAGACGGTGCCACCTGCTGTCAGATCAGGGGACGGCACAGTTTAAGGGTATGTACACACTGAGGAATTGGCATAGAATTATCGCCTAAAAATATTTTTTTTTGCATTGAATTCCGCACAAAATATGGGAGAAAACAGTTTTTTTTTTTTTTGCTGTACGACAACCACTAATTAGAATTTTTTTTGCGCAGAATTTCCGCACGAATTCCACACAGTACAGCATCGGGAAGAAAAAAATTCATTGATTTCCATGGGTATGAAGAAAGAACATGTTCATTCTTCACGCAGAACGGAATTCAGTGTCAGGATTCCGCTTGCTGAGATTCCTCATTGTGAACTGAGGAGCGGAAATACAGTAAAACTCTATTGGGGTTTTCACTGCTGACTGAATTGGAGAGGAATAAGTGAGCGGAATTATTCGAGTACATTCCTCTCCAATTCCTCAGTGTGAACATACCCTAACAAACATATAAGGAATCGCCACATGTGTAAATTTCCATTCCAACTAAGTATAATGTTAATGAAACTGCACAATGAATGGCGTAAATGTAAAAAGTTTCCGAGAAAAAGTCCAGAATTGCTGATTGTTGGTCATTTCATATCCCAGAAAAAAAGATAAATAAAAAGCGATCACAAAATCCCCTACTCTGTGCATTTACCTAGCTGCATGCCATATAAATTTGCCATATATGTTTGTTGTTCTCTATATGTATTTTCATGGACTGGCACTCATTTACCATCTCAGTATCTTATTAGCTATGGAGGACTCACATCTCTTTTATTGTAATAATTACTAGGTCTGAGTATGTTGGTGTACAGTTGTATACTTACCTGGAAACCACCCTACAATATATTTATACATATAGTATTATATCTCTGTCCAGTGTAGCATTTATCTCTGTCTATTAAGAATATATATATATATATATATATATATATATATATATATAGCAACAGAAGAATGCAGCAGCACACTGCCAGCACAAGGATATAGGTGAAACATGAACATGCAGTTAAAACATGGAGAGCTATACAGCTATGCTGTAATAGATGCAAATGTGAAACTATGAGATAGTGAGGCACTTAGCTCGCAAATTTGTCTCCGCCGGTGGTCAAATAGCTTGGACCGTCCCACCGCGATAAGGTGGCCTCATTGGGACGGACCCTACACTGTGAATATGCCTCTGTGTGAACAATTCAGTAAGCATGGCAGGATCTGGAACATCCAAGACACCTTATATACACACCTGATAGAGGTGGGTGGTGTGCAAGGCCAACATGGAGGTAGCCACTCCCCCGTATGTGCAATACAGACAAAGAATAAGTCAGCCAGCACTTTAGTTGATACCAAACTATTTTATGGACCTGGCCTACAGGTGCACGCTACTAGGCTAGATATACAGCAGCAGGAGAATGCAGCAGCACACTGCCAGCACAAAGATATAGGTGAAACATGAACATGCAGATAAAACATGGAGAGCTATACAGCTATGGTGTAATAGATGCAAATGTGAAACTATGAGACAGTGAGGCACTTAGCTCACAAATTTGTCTCCGCCGGCGGTCAAATAGCTTGGACCGTCCCACCGCAATAAGGTGGCCTCATTGGGAAGGACCCTACACTGTGAATATGCCTCTGTGTGAACAATTCAGTAAGCATGGCAGGGTCTGGAACATCCAAGACACCTTATATACACACCTGATAGAGGTGGGTGGGGTGCAAGGCCAACATGGAGGTAGCCACTCCCCCGTATGTGCAATACAGACAAAGAATAAGTCAGCCAGCACTTTAGTTGATACCAAACTATTATATGGACCTGGCCTACAGGTGCACGCTACTAGGCTAGATATACAGCAACAGAAGAATGCAGCAGCACACTGCCAGCACAAGGATATAGGTGAAACATGAATATGCAGTTAAAACATGGAGAGCTATACAGCTATGGTGTAATAGATGCAAATGTGAAACTATGAGATAGTGAGGCACTTAGCTCACAAATTTGTGTCCGCCGGCGATCAAATAGCTTGGACCGTCCCACCGCGATAAGGTGGCCTCATTGGGAAGGACCCTACACTGTGAATATGCCTCTGTGTGAACAATTCAGTAAGCATGGCAGGGTCTGGAACATCCAAGACACCTTATATACACACCTGATAGAGGTGGGTGGGGTGCAAGGCCAACATGGAGGTGTGTATATATATATATATTTTTTTTTTTATTCCTTATTTACATCATACAGTCATGGAAAAGAAGAACATTTCAATTTTCACAATCAATAAAACATCCCCCCCCCCCCCTCACAAAAAAAAAAAAAACGCTTAAATCCTGTCTGGAACTCCTTTCAACATATTTTATATTCCTTTTTTTTATTATTTCCAACCATTCATTTATATTTGGAGGGAAAGAAGAAATCCATTTTCTAATTATTAGAAGTCTGGCACAAAACAGTGCTTTATGAATGTTATCCTTTATTTCTTTTGTAACCTTAATCTCCACTTTAGTTCCCAGAATTCCAGTTAATGGGGTAAGAAATATACTAACATTCCATTTTTTCGGACTTCCATACATACTTTAGCCCAAAATGCCTGAATTTCTATACATGACCACAACATATGGAGGAAGTCCGCGTCCTCATTAATACACTTTGGACATGCACTGGAAGATTGTTTATCAATTTTGAAAAGGAACAGTGGAGTGTAATACTGTCTATACACAATGTTAAACTGGATAATTTAATAATTATTATTACGAGATACCTGGTAAATCCTTCTGTGTATTGTTTTCCATTGCCCTTGACTTATCTGACCTAACTCATTTTGCCAGATCCTAGTGCTGCCATGTGTCAAATGTTGTCTCGAAATCGAGTTGAGTGCTCTATATATACACTGCTCAAAAAACATAAAGGGAACACTTAAAGGGATACTCCGGTGGTTAAGATTTTTGGCTACATTGCATCTTCTTCTATTGTTCATGTTTTTTGCAATTGACATGTATTATATGTTTGTGTAGCATGTGTCTTTTTCTCTTACCTGTTTGTGGGCCAGGAAGTTCTGTAGTTCTGTGTTGGATCTCTTACTGTCATCCACAGCGTCAGCCATGTTAGGATGAGGCTGTGGACAACGCGTCAGGGCTTTTTTTCTCTCTCTGTTCTTTCAGAGCCCAGAGGATGCAGGTCTGGATGAGAGAAAGAAGCCACGCCCCCTCATCTCCCCCTCCCGGAGGACGCAGGTGTGCATGAGAGAAGCCACGCCCCCTCATCTCCCCCTCCTGGAGGACGCAGGTGTGCATGAGAGAAAGAAGCCATGCCCCCTCATCTCCCCCTCCCAGAGGACGCAGGTCTGCATGAGAGAAAGAAGCCAGAGCAGGGTGAGAGAGAGGACAAAGTGGGGGATAAAAAGACAACAAAGAACGGAAATTGAGAAGCCTAAACAACAAGAATAGAAATGAAACAAAACAAATAGGGTAAGTCACAAACAGAAAAACACGTTGACCACTGGAGTACCCCTTTAAACAACACAATGAAACTCCAAGTCAATCACACTTCTGTGAAATCACACTGTCCACTAAGGAAGCAACACTGATTGACAATCAATTTCACATGCTGTTGTGCAAAGGGAACAGACAACATCCAGGATGGCACATCAATGCGAGCTGTGGCAAGAAGGTTTGCTGTGATTGTCAGCGTAGTGTCCAGAAAATGGAGGCGCTACCAGGAGACAGGCCAGTACATCAGGAGATGTGGAGGAGGCCATAGGAGGGCAACAATCCAGCAGCAGGACCGCTACCTCTGCCTTTGTGCGAGGAGCAGGAGGAGCACTGCCAGAGCCCTGCAAAATGACCTCCAACAGGCCACAAATGTTCATGTGTCCACTCAAACGGTCAGAAACAGACTCCATGAGGGTGGTGTGAGGGCCCGACATCCACAGGTGGGGGTTGTGTTTACAGCCCAACAACGTGCAGGATTTTTGGCATTTGCCAGAGAACACCAAGATTGGCAAATTCGCCACTGGCGCCCTGTGCTCTTCACAAATGAAAGCAGGTTCACACTGAGCACATGGGACAGACGTGACAGAGTCTGGAGACACCATGGAGAACGTTCTGTTGCCTGCAACATCCTCCAGCATGACCGGTTTGGCAGTGGGTCAGTAATGGTGTGGGGTGGCATTTCTTTGGGGGGGCCGCACAGCCCTCCATCTGCTTGCCAGAGGTAGCCTGACTGCCATTAGGTACCGAGATGAGGTCCTCAGACCCCTTGTGAGACCATATGCTGGTGCGGTTCGCCCTGGGTTCCTCCTAATGCTAGACCTCATGTGGCTGGAGTGTGTCAGCAGTTCCTGTAAGAGGAAGGCATTGATGCTATGGACTGGCCCGCCCGTTCCCCAGACCTGAATCTAATTGATCACATCTGGGACATCATGTCTCGCTCCATCCACCAATGCCACGTTGCACCACAGACTGTCCAGGAGTTGGCGGATGCTTTAGTCCAGGTCTGGGAGGACATCCCTCAGGAGACCATCCGCCACCTCATCAGGAGCATTCCCAGGCATTGTAGGGAGGTCATACGGGCACATGGAGGCCACAAACACTACTGAGCCTCATTTTGACTTGTTTTAAGGACATTACATAAAGTTGGATCAGCCTGTAGTGTGGTTTTCCACTTTGATTTTGAGTGTGACTCCATATCCAGACCTCCATGGGTTGATAAATCTGATTTCCATTGATAATTTTTGTGTGATTTTGTTGTCAGCACATTCAACTATGTAAAGACGAAAGTATTTCATATGATTAGCAATGTAATAAAAGAAAAGGACGGAGCACTCACTCAGATGTTGCTGCAGTGGCTTCTTTATACGTTCGTCAGAACACAACGGGACTTCAGCAGTGTAGGCAGGCTGGTGGTGAAGACGCTGGGGTATGGAGCGACGGGCCGTTCTCGCACCGAGGCACTTTGTTAGTTCATTCACTCATTCAGATCTAGTGTGTGTTATCTTAGTGTTCCCTTAATTTTTTTGAGCAGTGTACTAGAAGTGAGTTTTCCCTTAATTCTACCCTCCATTAAATTAGTCATACCTTCATTTGACCCAATCCCCAATCCCTTATCTATAGTTCCCATAAATATACTCCTTATCTTCATATATTCAAACCATGCTCCCTCTTCCATTTGCACCTTATTTTTAAATCCTTCCCAATCTCTTACCTTCCCTTCTTGCCATATATCCTTAACTATCTTACACCCATACTGTGCCAACTTATAGATTAGCAGCTTCTCTATTTCTTTCACCATATTAAGATTACTCCAAAGTGGAACCCTATCCAGCATTCCCTCTATCCCTCAAACCATATTTTTCACCATAATACACTCCTTCAATTTCTCTTCATTTAATTGACCGAATTCCAGAACTAGATATATATCATCATAATCCCCTTGACTATTATTAATCAAATACTCAAAAATGTTTTACTTTCGCCATTCTATTATAAACTGGACCTGAGATATTAGAAAATATAACCTAACGTCCGGGAAATCCAGTCCTCCTTTTTCTCGTGGCTGGCATAGGTAATCTAGCTTTATTCTTGTCCTCTGGCGTCCCCATATCAAGGAGTTAAAGAAAGTGATTATTTTCTGAAATGGTTGTTCGCACACCATATAAGGGAAGTCCCAAAAACGTACAATAATTTAGCAAGCATTATAGTTTTAATTAATGCTATCCTATCTGCGCGCAACATCTTTAAGTTACTCCAAATTTGGGCCTTCTTTTCCATTTCTTTCATTAACAGTTTCAAATTTAAATGGTGGTGATTTTCTATGCACCCTGATACTTGTACACCAAGATAAGTGATCTTCATTATCTAACACCTTAACTTCACTATTAAGTGGTCCCTCCACCAACCCCAATGGGAGCATAACAGATTTGGCCCAATTTATTCTGAGCCCGGAGAATTCTCTGAACTCCTTAATTACTTCCATTACTATACAGGTGAAGAAGACAAGTAAGATCGGCACTGCTCAGTCTGTGAAGTGTGTATGGGACTTAGTGGATTAAGGGATAACTTGGTGAGCTGCTTCCGTGAAACCTTGGTGGTGCTCTGACTTGACGTAAGGCAATGGTCATATAACAATGGAAAAGAAAAGAAGTCGGCGACTCACCGGAGCTGGTTTTCAGGCAATTTCTTCTTTATTGATACTCACATACATGGGGAGAGAAAAGACGTACAGGGGATGCAGCTGTCTGGCAACGGGACCGTTTCACATGCTTAACATGCTTCGTCTGGCCTCAGGCCAGACGAAGCATGTTAAGCATGTGAAACGGTCCCGTTGCCAGACAGCTGCATCCCCTGTACGTCTTTTCTCTCCCCATGTATGTGAGTATCAATAAAGAAGAAATTGCCTGAAAACCAGCTCCGGTGAGTCGCCGACTTCTTTTCTTTTCCATTGTTATACTTCCATTACTATGTCGATAGTTGTCTGATTTTCCAAGAAAATTTCAATTTTATCTGCATATAAAGACAGTTTGTCCTCTCTCCCTCTCGTGCCAAATCCACCTATCCTACTATCTCCCCTAATTTTTATCGCCAATGGTTCGATACTTAATGCAAAAAGCAAAGGGGAGAGAGGACAACCCTGCTTAGTTCCCCTAGAGAGTGAAAACCCCTCCGAGAGCTTTCCTTCTATAGAAACCTTAGCAACAGGATCGGAATATAATGACTTAACTATATCTATGAATCTATTCCCAAACCTATCAAGCGTCCCCCATAGAAACTCCCACTCCACCCTGTCAAATGCCTTTATAGCATCCAGAGCCAGGATGGAGTTAGAGGCTTCACCTTTTGTCCTTCCCAGCTGAATATTAGAGAGGACACAAAATGTTGTGTTTTGTCATTCTGCCTGGTATAAGCACAAAAAGAAAAAGCTGGCAACCATAGATAATGCACACCAACACATGTATTAGTGTAAATCCACATTGATCACTATTAATTAAACCTTCAATAATTTTTCCTAATCTCATCGCCAACATTTTTAAATAGATCTTTATATGCGTATTTAATAAGGATATGGGTCTGTAGGAACCCATATCCTCCTTATCCTTATCAACCTTTAATATTAAAACAGTTGCGGCTTCTTTGATTGATTCTGGTAGTTGACCCTTCTCCATAGCAGTTAAATACTCTTAAAAGTGCTAGAAACAGACACTGACCATATCTACGATAAACTTCAAATGGAAGCCCATCGCTCCCTGGGGATGTGTTTCCTTTTATGGACAAAAGGGCATCATTTATTTCACTTACTGTCAGGTGGGCATCCAAATGCTCTTTCTGTAGTTCTGTTAAAGGGGTATTCCAGGAAAAAAATAACTTTTTTTTTATATCAACTGGCTCCAGAAAGTTAAACAGATTTGTAAATTACTTCTATAAAAAAATCTTAATCCTTTCAATAATTATCAGCTGCTGAAGTTGAGTTGTTGTTTTCTGTCTGGCAACAGTGCTCTCTGCTGACATCTCTGCTTGTCTCGGGAACTGCACAGAGTAGAATTGGTATGGAGATTTGCTTCTAAACTGGGCGGTTCCCGAGACAGGTGTCATCCGAGAGCACTTAGACAGAAAAGGACAACTCAACTTCAGCAGGTCATAAGTACTGAAAGGCTTAAGATTTTTTAATAGAAGTAATTTACGAATCTGTATAACTTTCAGGAGCCAGTTGATATATATAAAAAAAGTTTTTTCCTGATAACCCCTTTAATCTAGCAAAATCTATATGATCCAGATATTCCAGGAAGTCCTTATTGCTCTTTTTAAAATCGGATGTGTATAACGTGGAAGAAAACTTTCTAAATTCTTTAATACGGTGTCCATTTTAGGACATCGTCAGTCGTCAGACGTAACTCCGCCCTCAGGTGAAACGGCGCCCCGCCTCCTCCCTCAGGCCAATCTCCGTCAGGTGTCAGCCGCAACTCCCTCCTTTGTCATCCTAAAGTCTCTCATCCAAAACTCCGTCATCCCTCAGACGAAAAACTTTCCTGCCGTGTAGCAGAGCTGAGTCAGTTTCGGCTCTCTGCTATACGGGTTCTGCTGTACACGCTATTCAATGTCGGCTCTGCTATGCAGACTCTGTAGAACATGTAGTGTCTGTAGTACACACGTGCTAGTTTGGCATTTTGGACTCTACTATACAATGCTGTGCAGCGTCGGCTCTGCTATGCGGCAGGAAGTTGCGTCTGAGGGAGAATTGTCTGAGGCATGACGGCGTTTTGGACGACAGTTTCGGATAAGGGAGGATGGAGTTGTGGCTAAAGGAGGATGGCGATTGGTGTGAGGGAGGAGGCGGGACGCCGTTTCACATGACGGAGGATGGAGTTGGGTCTGACGACTGATGGCGATTGGTCCGAGGGAGGATGCTGTTTCACCTGACAGAGGACAGAGTTGCGGCTGACAACTGACAGCGATTGATCCTAGGGAGGAGGCGGGACGCCGTTTCACCTGACTTTGGACGGAGTTACGTCTGATGATGTCCTAAAATGGACACCGTACTTTCCTGCTCTGTACTTCTCTGCCCATTACTGTTCTTTATAGTAAAATTTTTTGGTACTACCGTATATACTCGAGTATAAGCCGACCCAAATATAAGCCGAGGCCCCTAATTTTACCCCAAAAACCCAGGAAAAGTTATTGACTCGACTATAAGCCTAGGGTGGAAAATACATCATCCCCCCATGTAATCATCCAGACCCCCGTCATTAACACCCCGTCATCATCACCCTGTCATCATCACCCTCGTCATCATCCCCCCCCTTCATCATAACCGCCTGTCAATCCCTTCATCAGTGGTCTTCAACCTGCGGACCTCCAGATGTTGCAAAACTACAACTCCCAGCATGCCCGGACAGCCCTCGGCGGGAAGTTAGGGTGAGCTGGTCCGGGCCATCTATGCTGCTGGGACCGTCCAGTGGGGAGGATTAGTCGTTGCGGTCCATTTTCACCGGGGGGGGGTCCTCTTCTCCGCGCTTCAGGTCCAGCCCCGGACTAGTGACGTTGCCTTGACGACGATGCAAAGGGACGTTGCGCATGAACGTCCCTGTGCGTCGTCGTCAAGGCAACGTCACTAGTCCAGGTGCGGAGAAGAGCCCTCCCCCGGTGAAAATGGACAGCCCGCAACGACTAATCCTCCGCACCGGACGGTCCCTGCAGCATAGATGGCCCGGACCAGCTCACCCTAACGTCCCTCCGAGGGGAGGTGAGTACAAAACAAAGGGGGGGGGGGGGCTGGATGATGACAAAGGCTGCAGTGGTCTTCAACCTGCGGACCTCCAGAGATTTCAAAACTACAACACCCAGCATGCCCGGAGAGTCCTCGACGGGAAGTTAGGGTGAGCTGGTCCGGGCCATCTATGCTGCTGGGACCGTCCAGTGGCGAGGATTAGTCGTTGCGGGCTGTCCATTTTCACCGGGGGGTCCTCTTCTCCGCGCTTCGAGCCCAGCCCCGGACTAGTGACTTTGCCTTGACGACGATGCACAGGGATGTTGCGCATGAATGTCCCTGTGGGTCGTCGTCAAGGCACCGGCACTAGTCCAGGGCCGGGCGTGGACAAGTGCACCCCCCCCCCCCCCGGTGAAAATGGACAGCCCGCAACGACTAATCCTCCCCATGGGACGGTCCCTGCAGCATAGATGGCCCGGACCAGCTCACCCTAACGTCCCGCCGAGGGGAGGTGAGTACAAAACAAAGAGGGGGGGGGCTGGATGATGACAAAGGCCGCAGTGGTCTTCAACCTGCGGACCTCCAGAGGTTTCAAAACTACAACACCCAGCATGCCCGGAATTGTAGTTTTGCAACATCTGGAGGTCCGTAGGTTGAAGACCACTGATGAAGGGATTGACAGGCGGAGAGTTCACTCGAGTATAAGCCGAGGGGGGCATTTTCAGCACGAAAAATCATGCTGAAAAACTCCGCTTATACTCGGGTATATACGGTATTTGCTGATTTTTAACTATTGACATCAAGTATTTATTTGGTGTCCCGGCTTGGACAAATCTTTGCTGCCCCCATAAAAAATATTTATTCCTACTTTTTTCCATCAAGTACCCATTTAACTCGTCTACTTTCTGCTGCCAGTTACCTTTATTCTTTCGTAGGATCAGACATGTAGGTCTCTTCTGCTTTACTCGCATCTTTTTTTTATAATTTATCCTCACTTTTCCTAAATTCTTCTTTTTCCTTCTAATCGCTCTGATTATTTCTCCTCTCAAAAATGCTTTGCTGGTTTCCCATACAATCAAATCACTGGCTGAGTCCCAGTTTCTTTTTTTTTTTATTCCTCAAAATTTCTTACTATTATATCATTATCAATAAGGCTCAGCCAGTGAGGATTGATTCTCATCATTCCCTCTCTATAATCTTTATCAACTCTGATTAGTATTGATTGCAACCCCATTTCTCTCGAGTAAGGAAATACTTCATATGTGGATGTACAGTGATCTGTGGGTGCACTAGAGGGCTCAGAAGGGAAGGAGCGACATTTGGCTTTTGGAGAGCGAATTTTGCTGAAATGGTTTTTGGGGGGGAATGTTGCATTTAGGAAGCCCCCCTGATGCCAGAACAGTAAAAAGAAAAAACACATGGCATACTATTTGGAAACTACACCCATCAAGGAAGGTAACAAGGGGTAAAGTGAGCCTTAACACCCCACACGTGACTGACGAACTTTCGATAAAATGGGACGTAAAAATAAAAACATTTTTTCAATAAAATGCTGGTGTTACCCCAAATTTTTCATTTTCACAAGGGGTAATAGGAGAAAAAGCCCCCAAATATTTGTAACCCCATTTCTTCTGAGTATGGAAATAACCCATATGTGGATGTAAAGTGCTCTGCGGGCACCATTGGGCTTTTGAAGAGAGAATTTGGTGGGAATGGAAGTCGGGGGCCATGTGCGTTTACAAAGCCTCCCGTGGTGCCAGAACAGTGGACCCCCCCCCCACATGTGCCCCCATTTTGGAAACTACACCCTTCACAGGTTGTAACAAGGGGTGCAGTGAGCATTTACACCTCACTGGCATTTGACAGATCTTTGGAACAGTGGGCTGTGCAAATGAAAAATTTTATTTTTCATTTTCACGGACCACTGTTCCAAAAATCTGTCAGACACCTGTGGGGTGTAAATGCTCACTGCACCCCTTATTACATTACGTTAGGGGTGTAGTTTCCAAAATGGGGTCACATGTGGGGGTGGGTCCATTGTTCTGGCAGCATTCGGGCTTTGTAAATGCACATGGCCTTCAATTCCAGCCTAATTCTCTCTCCAAAAGCCCAATGGCGCTCCTTCTCTTTTGAGCATTGTAGTTTGCCCGCAGAGCACTTTACGTCCACATATGGGGGATTTATATACTCAGAAGAAATGGGGTTAAAAATTTGGGGGGCTTTTTTCCTATTACCCCTTGTGAAAATGAAAAATTTGGGGTAACATCATTTCAGGGGAATTTTCATTTTTTTTATTTTTTATTTTCACATCCAACTTTAACGGAAATTCGTCAAAGACCTGTGGGGTGTTAAGGCTCACTATACCCCTTGTTACGTTCCGTGTGGGGTGTAGTTTCCAAAATGTTTTTTTTTTTGCATTCATGTCATAACTGCTGTAACTATCAGCCACCCCTGTGCAAATCACCAATTTAAGCCTCAAATGTACATTGTGCTCTCTCACTCCTGAACCTTGTTGTGCGTCCACAGAGCATTTTACACCCACATATGGGGCATTTCCGTACTCAGGAGAAATTGCATTACAAATTTGGGGGGTCTCTTTCTCCTTTAACCGCTTGTGAAAATGAAAAGTATGGGGCAACACCAGCATGTAAGTAAGTATGTAAGTAAGTAAGCATGTAAGTGTAAAAATTTGTATTTTTTACACTAACATGCTGGTGTAGCCCCCAACTTTACCTTTTCATAAGGGGTAAAAGGAGAAAAAGCCCAGCAAAATTTTTAACACAATTTATCCCGAGTACGGAAATACCCCATATGTGGCCCTAAACTGTTGCCTTGAAATACGATGCCTAAATTAGGACTTTGCAATAGGGGTGGACCCCGATACAAGGATGGCGCTTGTCTCCACCTAAACCCTATGGCAATATTTCCCAAACAGGGTGCCTCCAGCTGTTGCAAAACTCCCAGCATGCCAGGACAGTCAATGGCTGTCCGGCAATACTGGGAGTTGTTGTTTTGCAACAGCTGGAGGCTCCGTTTTAGAAACACTGCCGTATGAGACATTTTTCATTTTTATTGAGGGGGGGGGTTGAGACGTGTAAGGGGGTGTATGTGTATATGTAGTGTTTTACTTTTTATTATTTGTTAGTGTAGTGTTTTTAGGGTACATTCACACGGGCGGGGGTTCACAGTGAATTTTCCACTGGGAGTTTGAGCTGCGGTGGAAAATTTGCTGCAGCTCGAACTTGTAGAACGAAACCCACTGTAAACCCGCCCATGTGAATGTACCCTGGGGGGGGGGCACCCCAAACCTTCAGCTATTGCAAAACTACAACTCCCAGAATGCACAAAGACAGCTGTAGGCACGCTGGTGGGGAACCACTGAGTTAGGAAACAGACTCTAGCTCAGTGATTCCAACCCGTGTGCCTCCAGCTGTTGCAAAACTACAACTCCCCGCATGTATGGTCTGTCAGTGTATTCTGGGAGTTTAGTTTTGCAACAGCTCG
Organism: Hyla sarda; assembly: GCF_029499605.1. Taxonomy (NCBI): domain Eukaryota; kingdom Metazoa; phylum Chordata; class Amphibia; order Anura; family Hylidae; genus Hyla; species Hyla sarda. The sequence continues at coordinate 48,958,873 of NC_079191.1, read as the reverse complement.
AGGCACATGGGTTGGAATCAATGAGCTAGGAAACAGACCCAACTCAGTGTTTCCCAACCAGTGTGCCTACAGCTGTTGCAAAACTACAATTCCCAGCATGGCATGACAGTCAGGGATTCTGGGCGGTGTAGTTCTGCAATATCTGGCCCTTCAGATGTTGCAGAACTACAACTCCCAGCATGCCTGGACAGTCTGGGCATGCTAGGAGTTGTAGTTATGCAACAACTGGGGAAGAACAGTTTGGAGACTGCTAAGTAGTGGTCTCAAAACTGCAGCCCTCCAGATGTTGCAAAACTACAACTCCAAGCATGCCCAGACTGTCCAGGCATGCTGGGAGTTGTAGTTCTGCAACATATGAGGGGCCAGATATTGCAGAACTACACTGTCCAGCATCCCTGACTGTCTGGGCATGCTGGAAATTGTAGTTTTGGTTTAGCCAAACAACAACACGGCAAACATTTAAGCGCCGTATGTAGGTCCCAGGGGTACCAATATATAGCCAAAAAACAAAGAGACCCACAATACAAATAATATTTCAAAAAAGTATGACAATCTTTATTAGAAAAAATAAGACAAACAATTAAAATGATTAAAAAGGCAGAGGATAACCTTAGGCAGGAGACAACAAGTGCCAGTGAAACTGGTATGGGTAATGTAGGTATTCAATGGAGAGCATATACAATATAAAACTGACACGGCTGCAAACTCCTAGTATAGTACAATGTAGATATAACATCTAACATACATAAATATGAGATAGGGAGCAGCAATACAGTATTATAGACAAAAATGGAAACCCAAAACTTGGAAACTAAAAATACCTAAAGAAACTACCTGTCATATATCCACAAACCAGGAACACCAAGCACCAACACCCCAACACACGTTTCGCGTATGGGCTTCGTCAGGGGGCGTGCACGCGAAACGTGCGTTGGGGTGTTGGTGCTTGGTGTTCCTGGTTTGTGGGTATATGACAGGTAGTTTCTTTAGGTATTTTTAGTTTCCAAGTTTTGGGTTTCCATTTTTGTCTATAATACTGTATTGCTGCTCCCTATCTCATATTTATGTATGTTAGATGTTATATCTACATTGTACTATACTAGGAGTTTGCAGCCGTGTCAGTTTTTTATTGTATATGCTCTCCATTGAATACCTACATTACCCATACCAGATTCACTGGCACTTGTTGTCTCCTGCCTAAGGTTATCCTCTGCCTTTTTAATCATTTTAATTGTTTGTCTTATTTTGTCTAATAAAGATTGTCATACTTTTTTGAAATATTATTAGTATTGTGGGTCTCTTTGTTTTTTGGCTATAAATTATAGTTTTGCAACATCGGGGGGGCTACAATTTGGAGACCACCATATATTGGTCTCCAAACTGTGCCACTTCAGATGTTGCAAAACTACAACTCCCAGCATGCCCAGACAGTCAGTTCATGCTGAAAATTGTAGTTTTGCAACATCTGGAGGACCACAGTTTGGAGACCACTACACAGTGGTCTTCAAACTGTGGCCCTCCAGATGCTGCAAAACTACAACTCCCAGCATGCCCAGACAGCCTTCGGCATGCTGGGAGTTGTAGTTTTGCAACTTTTAGAAGGCTACAGTGAAGATCACTTCATCACTCCGCCGCACTTTCCGGTTACACTCCTGATGTCTTTGCCACCCGATGGTCTCTCTCTCCCCCCCCCCCCCCTTGTTTCTCCCCTTTAGCACGGTCGGAGCGGTCTGTGACAGCTCCGATCACTGTTATTTTCTGGGCGATGGGGTCAGAATCACCGCAAATCGCCGATCTGAATTGGGCATTGCCACGGGATGCCTGCTGATAGTTATCAGCAGCTGTCCTGGTCTGGTCCCCGCCCAGCGGGGACCGAAATTCCTACGGGCGTACAGATACACCCTCCGTCGTAAAGTACCAGGACCCGAGGGCGTACCTGTACACCCTTGTCCCCAACAGGTTAAAGGGGTATTCCAGGAATTTTTTTATTTGACTAAGCTACAGGGGCTGTAAAGTTAGTGTAGTTCATAATATAGTGTCTGTAACTGTGTGTGATGGTTTTTTCTGTGATTTTCACCCCAATATTTATTTTTAACAGCATACAAAATGACTGTTGTCTCAGATTTTTCCCAGGTTGCAATGCGGCCGAGACCTGACTCAGTAATCAGCTGATGACAGGGAGCCTGTCTGCTTCAATGGGTGGAGAGAGCAATCTGCAACTAATGCAACAGCTGGAGGCACCCTGATTGAAAACCACAGGTCTTTTGAATGGATGCAGCTCATTTATGTTTCAATGGGTGGGGTGGCTGATGTGTGGGAGGGAGGAAAATAGAATTGTGGGATTTGTAGTCAAAAAAAGAAAAGTCAAACAGGAAATACTAGTTCACAAACAGCTAGCCACAGTGTTATGGTAATCTCACAACATAGCCATTTATCCCCAAGACAAGCGCAGATCCTTCCTAAGCATGTCCATTACTGCCTGCTAGGTACGTACTAAAATCACCTTATGGTGGAGAACCCCTTTAAGAACTGTCCAGAGTAGGGGAAAATCAACATAGCAAATATATGCTGCTCTGGACAGTTCCTAAAATGGACAGAGATGTCAGAAGAGAGCACTGTGGTCATGATGTCAGCAGAGAGCTCTGTGTTCCAGAAAGAAAGAGAATTTCCTCTGTAGTATTCAGCAGCTACTAAGATTTTTTAATAGAAGTAATTTACAAATCTGTTTAACTTTCTGGCACCAGTTGATTTAAAAAAAAAAAAGTTTTCCACCAGAGTACCCCTTTAAGGAAACTAATTTTAACAAAAAGTTATTTAACCCCTTAACGACGCAGGACGTATATTTATGTCCTGCGCCGCCTCCCGCGATATGAAGCTCATCAACGGCCGGGACCCGCGGCTAATACCACACATCGCCAATCGCGGCGATGTGCTGTATTAACCCTTTAGAAGCGGCGGTCAAAGCTGACCGCCGCTTCTAAAGTGAAAGTGAAAGTGACCCGGCTGCTCAGTCGGGCCATCCCGAACAGCTGACAGGACACCGGGAGGGCCCTTACCTGCCTCCTCGGTGTCCGATCGGCGAATGACTGCTCCGTGCCTGAGATCCAGGCAGGAGCAATCAAGCGCCGATAACACTGATCTGTGTAAAAGATCAGTGTGTGCAGTGTTATAGGTCCCTATGGGACCTATAACACTGCAAAAAAAAAGTTAAAAAAAGTGTTAATAAAGGTAATTTAACCCCTTCCCTAATAAAAGTTTGAATCACCCCCCTTTTCCCATTAAAAACATAAAACAGGTTAAAAAAAAATAATAAATGTGGTATCGCCGCCTGCGTAAATATCCGAACTATAAAAATATATCATTAATTAAACCGTACGGTCAATGGCGTACGCGCAAAAAAATTCCAAAGTAAAAAAAAGCGCATTTTTGGTCACTTTTTATACCATTAAAAAATGAATAAAAAGTGATCAAAACGTCCGATCAAAACAAAAATCATACCGATAAAAACTTCAGATCACGGCGCAAAAAATGAGCCCTCATACCGCCCTGTACGTGGAAAAATAAAAAAAGTTATAGGGGTCAGAAGATGACATTTTTAAACGTATAAATTTTCCTGCATGTAGTTATGATTTTTTCCAGAAGTACGACAAAATCCAACCTATATAAGTAGGGGATCATTTTAACCGTATGGACCTACAGAATAATGATAAGGTGTAATTTTTACCGAAATATGCACTGCGTAGAAACAGAAGCCCCCAAAAGTTACAAAATGGCATTTTTTCTTCGATTTTGTCGCACAATGATTTTTTTTTCCATTTTGCCGTGCATTTTTGGGTAAAATGACTAATGTCACTGCAAAGTAGAATTGGCGACGCAAAAAATAAGCCATAATATGGATTTTTAGGTGGAAAATTGAAAGGGTTATGATTTTTAAAAGGTAAGGAGGAAAAAACGAAAGTGCAAAAACGGAAAAACCCTGAGTCCTTAAGGGTAGTAAAATAACACCTATATACATTTGGTATTGTAATTTTATGGACCTACAGAATAAAGATCACGTGTCATTTTAACAGTCGAACACACTACATAGAAACAAAACCTCTAAAACTTGCAAAAATATTTTTTTTTCTCTATTTTGCCACAAAATTTATTTTGCCTTTGTTGTAGATTTTGTGATCAAATGACCAATACAAAGTACAATTAACCCTGCATATATGCATATAACCAACCCTCATTGGGGGGTGTTAAATGTGGTGAAAATGCCCCATTCAGGAAGAGAGCCAGTGCCCTGTACAGGAGATCATGGGGGATCTCAGCGATTGGACCCCCTGCAATCTGACACTTATCCCCTATCCTTAGGATAGGGGATACGTATTGCTATCCTGGAGTTCTCCTTTAAGTGTATAACTTTTTTTTACCAACAAAATAACGTAATGTCCAAAAAACAAGTAGATCGAGTTGAGAGATTCTACAGTTACTGGTCTAAGTAGGTACAGATTTGTATTAGAATAGAATGTAAGACATTTTAAAGTAAGGGAGTGTAAAAAGAATTGCAATATAGGTACCAAGTAGAACAGCTTTGCAGTCCAGTCATTAATAGGTACATCTGGGTCTTGTAAGTAGTAATTTTCTATCACAGCATTGCCCCCTGGTGTCTGTTTTAGATAATGCAATCAATGGGTTTTTAAGTCTGGTTCAAGATATTTCCTAGCGGGAATTCTATCCAAAGCTATAGCATGTCCAGCTTTATCTCCAGTAAATTAAGACTGAATATGCATCTATATATATATATATATATATATATATATATATATATATATTTATATATATATATATAATGAATCTCTTCACAACTCAGTTGCAGAAGTCTGGTTATATAGTCAAGAAAGCATTCTGAGTCAGCGGTCCGGTTTGCTGTAATCAAAGATCTGGACCAAAGGAACACAGGTTACTCGATGACGGCTATTAGATTGTACTACAACCGAGGCCTGTTACATCACACTGCCAATCAGCATATCACCAGCAGACCAACAACAACAACAAAACCACACTACAACTCATGGCACAAAACATGGACCCTAACAGCTTTGTAAGTAGAATCAAAAGTTATAGGTCAGAACATTACAGTTCATAGCATTCCAGTTTGCAACTTTGCCCACCAACTATTTCTCGAGTCCGGAGCCCACTCCATACAGCTTTAGCGGCACCATGACATATTAAATCAGTCATGCATTGCAAAATGTGTACACACCAGCTTGGACCACACTTAGAGTTTGTGCCCCAAACTTGGCAGAGGTGCAAGTCTCTAACACCATTTACAATAGAATGAAGGGGAGCATGGATCACAGCGGGCCGCATCCCGTACAAGTAGAAGAGGAAAAAAAAGGAGTTGATGGATTCCAGCTCTCCTAAAGTTTGGAACAATTAAAATTTAAAACGTCATATTTAATAGATATGCATTAAAATGGACAATTCAAAAATAAGGTGGAAACTAGAGCTGGGCGGTATGACCAAATATGTGTATCACAGTATTTTTGTAACTTATGGCGGTTCCACGGTATATAACGGTATTCCTTTCACACACACACCACCCCCCCCAAATCATGTGACCCGCCAGCGCTGTTCTGCTCCCCCCCCAATTAATTATCAGCCCAGCGAGGTACTACTCACATATGTCACCCGCGAGCACTGCCCTCCTCCTCTTTGTTGGGGGCCGCTGGCACTGGAACTCTATACTGTACGCCAGTGGTCTCCAATCTGCGGACCTCCAGCTGTTGCAAAACTACATCTCCCAGCATCTCCCAGCTGTTGGCTGTCCGGGCATGCTGGGAGTTGTAGTTTTGCAACAGCTGGAGGTCCGCAGGTTGGAGACCACTGGCGTAAAGTATAGAGTTCCAGCGCCGGCGGCCGCAACAGAGAGGAGGAGGGCAGTGCTTGTGGGTGACATGTGAGTAGTACCCCGCTGGGCTGATAATTTATTGGGGGGGGGGGCAGAACAGCGCTGGCAGGTCACATGATTTGGGGGAGCAGAACAGCGCTGGCGGGTAACATGATTTCGGGGGAGCAGAACAGCGCTGGCGGGTCACATAGGATTAGTTCCCCGATGTGGGGACAGCGCTGCGCTGATAATTCATTCCCGAGGGGGAAGGGCCCAACCGGTATTGCGGTATGGGAAAAATTCATATCGTGCAGCCCAAAAATTTCGGTATTCGGTATGAACCGGTATATCGCCCAGCCCTAGTGAAAACCAAAAAGAAACAAAACGCCGATCCATTTCAAGCTAAAACATAGCTCTTAATCATGGCAATATGCATTAGGCAAGTGCACGTTTATAGAATGAGGAATACAATGAACAAACAACGAGATGAACCGGAAGGGACTGCCCGTGACATAGAGTAACCTTTGATAGTAGTACAATATCATAGGAACAGGACAGAACGGACCATACCGGACACGCAAAGGTCCTTAAATGGTGCAATACACCGCAGCTAGACAAAATAGTATGAAAGCTAAACTGCACAAAATGTGCATAAAAAGGATTAAAGTAATCAAAATAATATACACTGACTTGTACAAAGACACAAATCAAAGTTAAAATGTAAGAAGAGTAATAGTAGTATAGTGGATATTTATTAATACTATTTAGCCGCCATAAGAGACCACTGTCCCAAAAGAAGAATATGTGTATATGGATATAGATATTGATGTACACATGTGTCCGGCAATAGTAATAGAATCTCACTGTTTGTAAGATATAAAAAAGCAAAAAACAAGAAAACTGCAGGTATGTAGTGGATATGGAACAAAATACCAAGGTGTGTACAGGAGCTAAAAAATCCCAAGACCAATGTATTAGAAATAAGCAAGATGTTAGCACACATGTAAACTAATGTTAAATCATGTAAACAAGTCAAATCCTGCTACAGGCTGCTGTACTACAAACATGAAAAAAAAAAAGGAAAACCATAGTGAAAGGACCTACATTGGTTCAAACCGACAATCGTGACTGGCAAGTAGAGTTCCACAAAATGAAATGTCAGAACACACCAGAAAACCTTTTAACCACAGAACCAAGGTGTGAACAAAAGGGCCATTGTATCACAAGGCAATACTTCTAATAGAGAATATAAAAGGGATGGTGAATGAAAAATGAATGAAAACATTTTAGTATGTGTATATACACACACACACACACACACACACTAAATCATTACGAGAATAGAGTCCGTTCGGCATGCGGGAATCCAGACAAAATCCAGAAAGCCTTGTGTGCATACCAAGCGGGTCCCATCTCCCCTACATCGTGGATGTCGCACTCGGTCTATACCTAATATTTGAATGAAGAAAGGATCACCTAGATGTACATCATGTATGTTTTGAAAGACCTGATGTCATACAAGCATTATTGTATACAAGCATTACCACCAACTCAGCAGGCTTAAGCGCTGCCTCCATTCCCTCCAGTTGTGCGACGCGTGGCGCATCCAACATCCGGGAGACCGGGACTATACGCATTTCTCAAGCCCCCATGGGACTTACAGCAGACTGGACTATATTTTCCTGCCCCACTACTACTTGCCACGACTGTCCTCTACACAGATAGGAAGCCTCTTCCTCTCCGACCGTCTTTTGCACTATATGGCTACCGTCTCTTAATAACCCCACAGTTCTCATGACGTCTTAATGAGACTCTCCTCATCGACTCTCTTTGCCTAGCGGACCTGAAGGCGGCGATTGCCCACTTCCAGGTTGACCATGCATCCGATCCTACTCCGCTCCCTCTGCAATGGGAGGCGCTTAAATGCGTGTTAAGGGGAGTCCTCATTAGCCATGGCTCCCGCCTCAAAAGAGAGAAGAAGGCCAAGCTGCAGCGCCTCTTTGAGGAGCTCCATGTCTTGGAGGCCCAACACAAGAGAACTCTGCTGGACTCCATGTTGAGGGACCTCATTAGGACGCGCCATGACATTCGCACCCTGCTGAACCACTCATACAAACAATATCGCCAAAGATGTTCCCGGGCCTTCTATGAATGGGGCAATAAGCCGGGTAGATACTTAGCCAGGGCCTTGAGGGACAAGTAGCATTGTATGTCCCCTCAATCTGCTTGCCGGGTAGTGGTAAATCACACCTTCCTTCCGACATACTCCTAGCCTTTGAAACATACTACAAGGACCTTTACAACCTTCCACGGCCAACGTCCTCTCCGCTACCGCCCCATCCGCAGATTTCCCTTTCAGACTACATACACAAGACTGCCCTCCCCAGGTTATCTGACTTTAACATTGAAGCGCTGGAGGCTCCCTTCACTGCTGAGGAGATCACGCAGGCAATCTCCAAACTACCCTCGGGTAAGAGCCCGGGACCCGACGGGTACACGGCA